>NW_010325672.1:0-10282 GCF_000700745.2 Antrostomus carolinensis | reverse complement strand
CACGACTGCATCACAGTACCAGAGCTGGAGGGCCACAAAGAATCTCAAAGGAAATTCCCTCCTTATCCTGGCAGGAGGGTATGCCCTGAAGCATGGGAGTGACTTATCTTTATCACTGTAAATATTGTTTTTCTTGCAGAGTAAAGGTCTTACTTGTTCTCATTTCTAATCTGTTTGAATTTTCACCGAGATGAGTGTCTCTGAAGTCAAGTTCTATGAGGGACAGGGAATCTCTTCCTGCTTTTACACAGGTTGCTTTGTAATCTTATAATGTAATCCTTGCTGTCATGATGAAGCACAGCAGAATTGCTTGGTGTGTGGGACTCGGCATTGTCCAGGGTTTCCAGGGCACTTACAGAGGCTGGGCAGCCATGAGAGAACAACCTTTTCAGCCCAGTTTCTCCGATAACTTCCGATCCAGATCATAGCTGAAAAAGTGAAGTCTCCATGTCCTGTTCATCTCTCAGCCTCTTTGCTGATCCTGTTCATGGGGGAGTAACTCTCAACATTGCATATCATAGTAAATACACACAGGAATTATTCAGGTAACAAGAGTTACAAGCTACAGAGCAGGTCTCAGCTGTGAAAAGCTGAGCAGGAACATGTGTCCTGTCTAACCTCCTTCATGCTATTCTGCTAGTGACTATTTTCCCCTTTTCCTCTGACCTGAATGTTTGATCCTGGACCATGGGCCAATACAAACCAAGGTCCTTGAGCATTAGCTACAGCAAGCTTGAGTCAGACTCCTAGCTGTGCAGCTTAGAGACAAAAAACTCCATATCCTAAAATCAATCTCTGAGCCAGCCTTCCTCCCACCAAACCCATCTACTTCCTTAAAATGACACACAGTATTCACTCTTCTAGATGCAAGACATACAGGTTTAAGGAGGTCAGGCTGTGGTAGATGTCAGAGCAATTACAGGACAGCAGCCCTGTTTTCTCAAATCTCCCCTTGTTGACTCACAGTCCTGTTTCCCAAAGGGCCTGTCTAGAGAAGGCTCTGGGAAAGAGGTAAATGCTCTCCATTCTCCTGGTACAGAGCACAGAGATAATGTTTTTCCAAAGGCCTGTGTTCTGGTGTTCTAGACTAACCCAGAGCAAGGACAAAGGCAGAGTCAGACACGCACATGCAAGGACATACAGAATAACTGTGTGTATACTCTCCATTTGCAGTGTGAAGCTTTGTCTGCTTTTCCTTAGCCTTGGCTGGTCCGTGGCTAGCAACATGCTCTAATACATTCCAGGCAACATCAGTCCTTGCCCTCCCAGTCCATTTGGATCACAACACCAATAGCTTCCTTTAGGTACATTCAAACTGTCAGTGACCCCTGGGTAACAAGTTGACTACAGCCTAACAGAGACCACTGGCACAGAGGTTAATGAATGTGATGCTAAGATAACAGAGATAGAAAGGTCACTTGCTTTCAGATTCAGAAAGAGCAGCACATGGACCTTTCACAAGCACTTAGCATTACTGTGGGTGTCTACTGCAGAACCAGATGCTGGGGACTCTACCTTACCCCTTCTCAGACACAGAGGTTGGTAACATCTTCTGGATGGAAATAGCGACCTTTGGAGGATACACAGGCGCTGTAATATTCTTCTACTATAATACTGCTCACCTCCCCTCACACCATTTCGAATAGGTAACAAGAAGAACCAGCCATGAAACCAAGACTGACATGACTGAGGGTGAAGCTGATCTACTCACCACATGAGTGAAAGGAGCTGGGACAAGTGTGGGTTTCTTCTCATGTGACAGTGTGTACTGAAGGGCTGCGTAGGTGAGATCACACAGCCCTCACAGGTAATTTTTTGTTGAGGGGAAGGAAAGACCCTGAAGCCATTGCCAGTATGAAAGACTTCTCCCAGCCCAGCTCCCTTGGCTGCCTCCCACCTTGGTTTGGCAACCTCATTCAAGCCCAGCTCCAATTGCAGATCCATGTTTTCTCTCTCCCTCAACCCTGAACCCTAATTTTCCAGGGAAGCACTAGAAAAGGTCACCAAGCATTGAACAGACAAAATATTTCACCCACACCAAATCTTTTGGTAACTGCAACTTTCCCTTTGCAGCCCAATTTACACTGCAGCCCCATGCTTTTTCTTTCTCTCTATCCTAGCCCTAATTTTTTTTTTGCTGAGCTATAGAGAAGGACCCCCCAGCCACTGCTTAGAAGAAAGATTACACCCAGGCAAAGTCTTTTGGCAGTAAGAGCATTAGAGTTGGGGTTTAGAGAGAGAAAGCACAGAACTGCAGTTAAGAGTGGGGCTGGAAAGTTGGCCTCGGAGAAACTGTTCATCTGTGCAGTGGCCGCAAAGCTTGTCCATGGCTTAGAAAAGGCAATTAGTGTTAGGGTTCAGAGGAGGAGCAAGCTAAGAGCTCTTTGGAGTGGGGCTGGAAAGGGACTGTCAAAGGCAAGCTGGAGCTACTGACAGTTCTGGGCTTGCGGAAATCTTTCATCTGGGCATCTGCTGGAGGGCCATGAAGTCAAATAACTGCCAGGGCTCCCACAGCTACACTGGCAAGACACACAGCAGATGGACCGACTTCAGTCTCCCAGGGCTAACCAGGGCAGACTGAGGAGGTGGTGTCTTGCTAGCTCTGTAAAGCTCATCTCACTTCAGCTACGTCTCAGAAGGGCTTGTAAAAATGATGCAGTAAAATGTCCCTGGAACTACCAGGATATGACAGCACTGCCAGCCTGGACAGGGATTGTCCTGCCTTGCAAGGAAAAGCTAGCATGGAGCCAGTCACACACAGCCTCATCTGCCGGCTCCTCAAGGCACAGGCCTGTTTTTAATCACTGGGGCCTGCAGCTCAGACTGAACTTGGCAGCACTTCACTCCACTTGATGATCCTGCTGGAAGACATTAAAATCTTTCTTTTCATTCAGAAGAAAGGGAGTCAGTGCCATCCAGTTACACTCCCAGACAGAGTTAATTTGGTCATAAAGCCAAAAACTATTTGCAACACAAGGGTTAACTTTCCTTGTCATACGCTTATCTATAGCTAGGCCCTTTTGTTTGGTTTCAAAGCAGAAAAAAAACCCCAGCATGCCTGGGACCACATCCTTAATCTCAGAAAGATCCAAGAGATACTAAAAAAATGGGCTAGCAGAACTACAAAATTTCTTTCCTCTACTCCAACAAGCTGTCTCTGTTCTTTAAAGATTTAGGTGGCTCTTTGTGGAAAAAGTGAGCCAGGAATGATGTACTAAGACACAGACAGGCTCTCTGTCCTGGCCTGAATAGCTCACCCACCAGCTCCAGGCATACAAAGCCTATACATTCAGCTATGCTGTCCAGACATGCAGTGGGCAGGAAAATATATGCTCCCTGCTTCATTTTTCCTCATCAGAGCTCTGATTTCAACCAAAATAAACTACAGACAGAGATAATAAAGCCAATTCTTGAGTAGATTTTCTTTACGGGGAAGACTAAGGATTCCATATGCACTTAAAGTGCAAAAAGTCTAGACACACCTATGTCAGCTGTATGCACAGCTTAGCACACACACATTAAAAGATGTGTGGGAAGATAACCAAGCACACACCTGGATGCTGCTATACAGCAGTACATACACCCGCGCATGCATGTGGTGCCTCACAGACAGGCAGTTTATGGATGTAAAGACTGTGTACGTGCTCACCTGCACAGGTAAGCGTCTGTTTTTACCTTCCTACTTTCATGCTTAGGCTCTCATTTATCTATCCCTCTCACACATGAAAGCACTGAGAAAAAATAATGGGCAGACATTCAGAAATGCATATGCTTCCACAGCACAATACACACACAAACCTATAACTCTTTTTCCCCTTCCCTGGCCCACCCAAGCACACACTATGTGAATTATTGCAGCAGTAACTGAAAAAGGAGTTACACGTTAGGAGATATATGTGCCTAAGAAAAGATAGTCCCAAACAACTAAACAGTCCAGCCAGGCAACGCATGTAAGAATGAGGGAAAGGAAAGGAAAGGAAGTGACAGATAATTAGTAATCAAGAGAAACTGATCAAGTAACTTGCCCAAAGTCACACAAATGGGTCTGTTGTAGAACTTGGTGTCCTCTGACCCCATTCCCCACAAACAGCAGCCTCCATATACTAGAAGCTGATGGCTCTCATCCACATACATCTATTTAAATATCCTGTGTAAAAGCAAATAAAAACACACCTCCTCAGAACTATCTTCAAATGCAAGCCTGGCATCCAGTAGTATTTTTGGCCATAGACTGGGTCCTTCCCTCTCTTTCCCCCCTATTGTAAAACGAGCTCCTTTTTTAGATTCTTAGCTTCTGTGTGAGGCTAAGCTCAAATATCTGCTTTTCCTCTAGGAAAAAGAAAACCATAACATATCTAAACTCTGAAAAATCACCTCATACCTCTCGTTCTTGTGCAGCACTCCGCTACATGACAGGCGCTGAGCTTCAAGCAGAAACCGGGCAGTGTCAGACAGCAGGAGCGGCAGAGAAAGAAAGTCCTGACTTCAGGCATCAGACACATTCTGAGTCCCAGCACTGGCAGCTTTCCATTCACCCAGCGCTACAGAGCGGAGAGCAGCCGATCTGCCCCGGGAGATAATCTCAGCAGCACATCTGGTCTTAGCTCCGCAACTCAGCATTAATTATGACTTGTGCAGAAAGCATTTGAAATATCCAATGAGATGCAGAGCTCCCTGGCTCCCTCTGCTCGGGGAAGGAGAGAGGAGAAAGACAGGCAGGTAGGGTCTTGCCCACCCTCGAAGCTGCCGCCAATGTAAACAGCAGCTAAGTATGGGTCACAAGTTTTAACAAAGGCATCCCCCATCGGCTCTGTAATATATTCATGCTCTAATTGCTTGTCAGATCTATTCTAGATAGCTGGAAAAGCTGAGCAACAGTTGCTGTCTGCATGCCACACTCTGGATCCCTTCCTGATACAGGCAATGTTAGTTGTGCTGCAGGCAACCGGGTGCCCTGGTCTGGCCTCTGAGCTGCTTGCAAAGCACCAGAAGCAGAAACCCCTCTCAAACATCCCCCCACCTTAGCCTTAGCGTGCTCTGAGAGTATCTCCACAGCTCTGGGACGTCTTGGAAAGTTTTACACAGCTTAGGTAAAGCTACAATCTTTGACTTGTGCAGCTTTTTTGTGCTTACAGTCACTGCTTTAGCCCTTTACAGAGAAGTTGCCTGATGAGAATAGCTCAGAGGGATAACTGGTAGGGGAAAGAACTGAGAGCTCCTTATACATGAACCAATCCTCAGGACTTGCTTGAAGGAAAACATTCACACCCTCGGCTCCTGCTCTCAAGGTGTAAGAAGCCTGTAGTTAAGAAAAATGCTTATCACACAGTGCCCCATGGAGTTATACAGAGGTCAGCCCTCCGTCCATTTGCAAAATGCACTCATGTGACTGCAGATCTGCAGCAGTCACCACCCAGTTTGCACCAAGTTTCTGAGGAATTTTCTCAAGTTTGACTAACAACTTCTCCCTCTGCAGGAAAAAGAAAAAAATGTTATCCCTGTCTGCAGCTGCTCATCTGCTTCTGTTATTAAAATACCATGTCTGTGGTCACTGTATAGACCACACTCATCTGAACTTAGTGGTTCACCAAGACAGTGCTGTCCCGCAACTCAGGAAACTTGAGGTCAAATTCTGTCTGTTTTCTGTTTTGATCAAAAGCTCCTGAAGAAATAACTGTCCCTCACTAAAGGTGAAGGCAGTAACAGGTTCAAAAGCTCTGGTTCTTGAATGGCAAGGTAGTAAGGTATTCCTTAGCTATTCAAGTTATACCTTTAGCCTACTAAAAAACATTTGGAAAGTGATATAGATCCTTAAACAAAAGGTACAAATTAAATGAGAACCTGGGTATTCTTCACCCTTTTATTATCCTCTCTTCCCTTGTGGTGAGCACAGCTGGCTGCACGTTAGGAGAGCCTTCCCACAGTGTTAACTGGCGAGCAGGACCAATCCTTTTCTGAATGGCTGAGACATCATCAGGATTTTTGGCACTATTCCCTGGAACGATGCCTCAAAACGTGTCACGTCTGCTAATAACATTATGGAGCCTGGGACTCAATGTTTGGGATGGGAGCCCAGAAGATAGCAAATGCAGACTTTGATTCTTCCATTCACTTCTCCATTTCTGTTTTCCATCTCTCAAAACACAAGAACAAGGAGATATACAATGAAATGAAAGTAATGTTGTTTAACATGGATATTGTTATACTCAGTGTATCATTAACTTCTGAAATTCAAAGCCTTTCTGTGGCCAAGGACACAGCATGACTCAAAGCATCATTAGACTTCAGCATAGCTTATAATACTGTGAGTTGTATGAGAGATGACAAAGACGATGTAAACTCTTCTCCAAAGAAAGAGCACACACAGCTCTGGTGAGAGAAAAAAAGCAGGAGCACATACTTGCTCACATGAGCATCATGAGGAGAACATAAAATGGCAGTTGCTTCAGTGATGTTCTCTGCACATTTTAACTCTGCAGCTATAGGCGCCCCGTGAAAAGAATGCAACATTGTACTGCATATCTACACACTCCAACATTATCACCTTTTGTCCTTATATGAAACAATTCTCAATCCTTTTCAAAGCATTGTGTTAAAAACCATGACTTAGACCACAGAATAAAAATCATTATCTATCTATATATATAATTTGTCTTCTGTGTTTTGAAATTCCAGGTCACACTTGGATCCTGCTTTCTCTGTTAACCATATTTCTCAAAAATAAAATCCAAGATTCACACAAAATCACTGGATTGCAGGGGCTACAGACTACACAAGTGTACTTGATACTGCAAGAATAGCAATAAAATCCAGAGAGCTAGCCACACTGCATATCAACTACCATCAAAATTTTCCCTTGCAGATCTCCCCATACACACGTGCCAAGGTGAAAAGGGGTACTGGGGACTGAACACCCTCTTTTCCCATTGGTGTGAATTTGTTTAGCTGTAGAAAACTTTACCACTGTGCAGCTCTTCCTAAAGAACAACTTAGGATTCTGAAACTGTTTAGCAAGTAAATCTCACATGAACTTGCTGCTGGGGAGCTGGAGGTGTTTTCTTTCCTGGTGCCATTGTATGGAGAGAGACTGAGTAAAGCTCTCATGAGCTAGCACCACCACAGTTATTCTGCTGCAGGTACCAGAACAGGGAGAAAGGATCCTGCCTCTACATGTCACTACAAGCCTTGAGACCAGCTGGGAAGTTCACTACAGCTCACACAACCTCTGAAAATCCAGGCATATCTCAGGCTTGGCATCTAACTCAGGTCAAATTCAGTCTTGAATCCGGTTGCAACAGACAGGAATGGTGAACCCACATGAACTCAGAAAATATGCCTCCCCATCTCTGATTGTGAGCAAACTTGGCTTGCGCAGCTCTGGTGAGTGCCCATAGGGTGCAGGTATTTTTAGACACTGACTTACACGTAATATTAGCTAATGTAAAGTATACTTCAGCAGACGTGTCTGAGGGAGCTCAGATCTAGGAAACTGCTTTGCCTATTTGTACAGAAAGGGCCTAGTATCAAAGTTAGAACCAGAGCTGAAGTTCCCTGATTTTCAAGTAAGTTGAGCTTTGTATAGACTCATTCCTTAACCCAGGCAAATATGGGCACTTGAACATCTCCTCCTATCTGTTGAAAACTGGCAGTGGAATGACTACAGGTGATCAGTTGCAGGGCTGAACCCAGCACAAAAGGCTTCAACAGTATGTCCCGGGTACAGAAAATTTCCCTTTCAGTTTCCTCCCTCTCCAAACACTTTGGACAGATCCTTCTCTGAACAAATTATGTCCCCTCACCCCTCCCCTGCTCTGGGCTGGGGTCTCAACCTTTAATAGTAAAAGTAAATCTTTTGAGAATAAACAGGCTTTTGCTTACTGACTGGTGAACCAGTTCACCCTGGGTTAAAAGGTTAGCAAATAGCTACCTTCATCCTTCTATCACAGCAGATTCTGCCTAACCTGTGTGTGGGGTGTTTTCCCATCTCTTTAAAGTATGTTAGGAAAGGAACTGACTGAGCAGCACTGTAAATTACCCTGCAGTGGACTCTGACCAGTTTATGCTCGAAATTGAGATTGTAACTGTTTGCTCACAGAGAAATGATGATAAACAGACCTAAACATCACTTAACCACAGCATTCTGAATCCAAAGCCAAACCCCTGTGTTTATTGGTATATTTCTCTCTAAACAAAGGCAAGAAGCATTTAGAGAACAAAACATCAAGAGCAACAAAAAATGCCTTTTAGCAAGCAGTGATCTGGACAAACGTGCCCTGGAAAACTTATTTTTCCCCACAACATAAGAACATCTTTTACAGAACTTTTTATTTACTGACTCTTGCACATGCCTGTCTACATTTAATAGATAGCTTCCATAGACTTAACTGAAGCTGTGCCTGTAGAAAGCATCTGACTGGAAGATCTTCTCTTTCAAGTGTCCTGCAGCTTGAGGCCCCCAATGCACAGAAAATTTTTACGAAATTTCTGTGTGTTAGTAAGCAAAAAATAGTTATAATACAGTATAATTGCTGCCACTAGCATCTCATCACTAGAAAAGGATGAGAATTCCAGCTGTGGGTTCAAATGCAATGATCACAGAATCAGAAACCTGTTGCTGATCCTCTTCTCACCCGGATTTCTGGCCATCCTGGAACCTGGCAGGGCCTGTGATCTAGATTCACAAGCAAAATTTAGATCAGCCTCCTTTACCATTCAGAAAACTGAACAAGCTTTATGTCCTCAAGCCTTCCCATAATACAAGCCTGAGTGGCTGATAAGCTAAGCACAATTAGTCAGTAAGCAGCAGACAGGATCAACATTGAGCACATGGGTGCTTATCCAAATCAAACTTCATCATAAATACCTCTGTCAATATGTAACCTGCAATTGTAAAACTCACTACCAGACAAATTGTATATGGTTTCACTTTGTTGCTTCCTCAAACTCGATCAGAGATGAAAATCTGTCAGCTAATTCCCATGCATTTACCTTTATCCTCCACTATCCAACTAAAATTCTCAGTCAATATAAAGCATAACTTACACCTTCACCACCCAAGCATAAGGTCATGATCTAAGTTTTAGCAACAGCAGATCCTGACTGGCTGTGCTTGGGGAGGGCATGGCATTTAGCTCCAATTTGTAAAATGGATAAAACATTTCAGTAAATCTGCTAGCCTTTCAGAAACACTTCTAGAAGAGGTCAAGGGCTGAATGTTCCCTTCCCTCACCTGCAACTCAGAAGGTAGGATGGGGAAATTGCAAGACTGATTATGTGATGACGGAAGAGAAAAAAGAAGGAGCAATGTGGGGAGTAGAAGGGTAACCTTTAGAAAAGAAATAGGAAAAGAGAGATAGAGTGAATTTCTTTGCTCTGAGCTCCTAAATGGTTAAAACTGGAACTTGCAAAGAGCAGGTTACCATTCCCCTTCAGTAAGCACATATCCTCATAACATCCATCAAAGGACTAATACAGAGGAATTAAAATACTTGCCTGCAAGCTGAGAAACACCACAGGAACACGTTTGTCCCATTAATCATACACTGCCAGGACGTGCAGTGAGAACCATCAGCGTTTTAAAGACTGTCAACTTTCAAACATCAAGCATGAACCTAACAATTACAGGAATGGTCTCACTGCGAAACCACCAGTGTAGGAGGTGGTACTGGTCAGACTACGCGCTACAGGCAGTAGCCACCAGCTATGTAACAAATGTACAGCCACTATCACCTCCACGGTACTTGCTAGCTGAAGAGGAAAAAAATCTGTTATTGAAGCAAACACAAGCCCAACCATATTTTAACTAAAGCTGGACTGCTCTTAGCAATACAAGGTATATGAAGCTAATGGCTCCCTCCAAAACTTTTTCTTTGATAGCCCAGTTGGACTTTTCTTCTATGAATCCATCTAATTCTATTTTGAATACATTTATTATTTGTGCTTCCAAAACATCTTGTAACAATGAGTTTCATAATTTCATTGTGCACTGCTTGAAACACTTTTTTTCTAAACATTAATGACTGGCCTTCAGATGGACTTTGGGCTGCTGATCACAACCCTTTGAGTGCAGCCATTCAGCAGTTTTCAATACACCTCACTACCTATTTATCTAGCATGTACTTTGTGAATTTGTAAATGACAATATGACAGGAGACAGAGTTGAAACCCTTGCTAAAGTTAAGAAAAACAATAATCACTGCTGTTCCCTCATCCACTGTTTCATCACAGAAAGCTACCAAGTTGGTCAAGCATGACAAGTTGGGGATGTGAAGGTTGGGGGCAG
>NW_010325671.1:0-13334 GCF_000700745.2 Antrostomus carolinensis | reverse complement strand
ATATATTGAATAGTACTGGTCCCAGTACCCACCTGTGAGGGACTCCACTAGACACAGGCCAACTAGACTCTGCCCCACTGACCACTACTCTCTGGCTTCTTCCTTTCAACCAGTTCACAGTCCACCTCACTACCTGATCATCCAGACCACGCTTCCTCCGTTTAGCTGTGAGGATGCTGTGGAAGGCTGTGTCAAATGTTTTGCTGAAATCAAGATAAACCACATCCACTGCTCTACCATCATCTAGCCACCTGGTTATATCTTTATAAAAGGCTATCAGCTTGGTTAAACATGACTTTCCCTTGGTAAAACCATGCTGAGTGCCCCTAATGACCCTCTGATCCTTGATATGCCTAGAGACAGTGCTGAGGATAAGTTGTTCCATCACCCTTCCAGGGATGGAGGTGAGGCTGAGCAGTCTGTAGTTACCTGGGTCCTCCTTGCCCTTTTTGAAGACTGGAGTGACACTTGCTTTCCTCCAGTCCTCAGGCACCTCTCCTGTTCCCCACAACCTAACAAAGATGACAGAGATTGGCCTAGCAATGACTTCAGCCAGCTCCCTCAGCACCTGCGGGTGCACTCCATCAGGACCCATCGATTTATGGATGTCCAGATTGTTTAACTGATCCCTAACACAGTTCTCGTCAACCAAGGCAAACTCCTCCTTTATCCTGACTTCCTCTGGGGCCTCAGGGGCTCCTGAGGACAATCTCCAGCAGTGTAGACAGAGACAAAGAGGGCATTCAGTAACTTCACCTTCTTTGTATCCTCTGTCACCAGGGCACCCACCCCATTCCACAGTGGACCTACATTGTCCCTAGTGTTAGCTTTGTCTGCAAGGTATTTGAAGAAGCCATTTTTGTTGTCTTTGACCTCTCTTGCAAGGTTTAATTCTAAGGAGGCCTTAGCTTTCCTAGTTGCCTCCCTACATTCTCTGACAACAGTCTTACATTCCTCCCAAGTGACCAGTCTCTCCTTCCATGATCTGTAGATCTTCTTCTTCCACTTGAGTTTTCCCAGCAAATATATACTTAAGTTCTATGCTGGTTTTTTTTTAACAACAGCTAGAATTGCTCTTATCTAAAAGTGATATTAAAATCTTTTTCCATTTTCTATTTATGTTTTCTCTTCAATATGCAAAATGTTTACATTTCCTCAAACTAAAAAAAGAAACCAACAAAAACCCAACCAACCAACTAAACAATAATAACTCATCCTGTATTGCCAGAGCATTTTGACCAAAAAATATAAATAAATGTTTCTTGCTTTCATCTTTTCAAATAGTAAAATATACAACCACATCTCCACCAAGATCACAATGATGAATGAATGACACAGCGCTGTAATGAAACAGCTTACATTCACCTGGCCCAAAGTACACCGGCCTTCCTGGTCTAATGCTGTCTGTTGGCAGGGACAGGGTTTCAGGGTTTCAGGCAGGATTCAGACCTATTAAATGTGGTCTCTAATACCGAATTTATCTAGCCATCTAAACCAATTTTTAATGCTTCACTGAAGTAATGTGCAGACCCATTATTCTCATGACTTCTCTGGCTGCATGTTAAAGACTGAAACACCTTGATATGTCAACAGCTTTCTGGACTAAACAATAAAATAAATTGGGAGAGAAATCCCTGTTAGTTTCCCATGAATTATTTAAGCAGAACTCACACTAGCACAGAAGGTCAGCAGGAGGATATGAGGGTAGCACATTCTCACAGTCATGTTCTGTGCCATCTGCCAAGAACAGTTCTGTGTTGGTGTTGGGAGCAGATTGGTAGGGTGAGGTTAGCTTGGGCAGTCAATAAGACATAGCCAAAGCTTAGAATTCACACACATCTAAGTAACACTAATAACCTGTGTGAAGAGGGGTGAATCCTTGCTATTCTTCTGAACAGAATGGATTTGCCCAAGGAAGTTGTGGATGCCCCCTTCCTGGAGGTGTTTAAGGCCAGGCTGGATGAGGCATTGAGCAACCTGGTCTAGTGGAAGGTGTCCCTGCTGATGGCAGGGGGGTTGGAACTGGATGATCTTTAAGGTCCCTTCCAACCCAAACCATTCTATGACTCTATGATTCTATGAACAGTCATGTGAAAAGGATAAGGAATCCAGGTTTCCCAGTTGCATTCATATAGCCATATGAAATTCAAAATCACATGATGAGGAGGAACATTTGGAAAAGTGGAGATTTTAAAGAATTATCTTTCCTGGTAGATTTCTTATAACCAAAGCAATAGAAAACGACAAATCTGCACTGAGTACTGGGAGTTGAGCAGAATATGTCTTGACACTTACTGTATTGCTTAGGTGTAGCCATAGCTCTGCGATAAAACCAGGAGAATGAGGAGAACAAAGATTCAGTAGTGCCTACAACAGAAAGCAAATCCAATTTTTGTGATGTGTGCAACACCTCTGTTTTGTAAAAGCCAAAATGCCAACAATAAGAGTGTGTAAACCAGTCTCTTCTGAAACCCATAATCTGAAGGACCTGCCACAACTTCTCTGTAGCTCAACACATAAAATTATTCCTTGAAATATGCCTGGCCACAAAACACCTGTGTTGTCCTGTGCTAATGCCAGAAGCTTCTATAACTGACTTTCCTCATCACTTGAACACTGTAATGAGAATAGAAAGGTTGTAAAGCTGTGAAGGTTAGTAGGATTGCTGGTGTATACCAGACATGTGACCTGGTAATCAATGATTGACAGGCTCTCTGAAGGGGAATGCATAACACAAGCAAGAATCTGCCCTTCAGATTGAAACTTGATGGCTGGTAAAAGACTTGTTAAGATTCACATCAGAATCAAGAATATCACTGCAACTGCTTCCATGACAACAAAATAAAATATCATAATGCATATTATGATTTTGCGACAGAATGAAGCCTGTATATCCAGGCAGCCTGTTCAGCAATGAATAGGATTGGAGAAGGAGAGTTCACTTTGAGAACTGGTATTCTACTAATAGCTTAAAAAATGAAATTTTTCTTTAATATAGAGATAGAAAAATTGGCTTATTAGGTCCAGCTTATTCCCATTCAAGCAAGATCGATACCTGAAGCGACAGCTGCTACATACAACTTGCTTTGGCAAGTTATACATAAGCAATTAAATGTCATGATATTTCTTGGAAGGAAACTGAAAAAATCCAAATCCAAACAGATTTTACTGGTACATATACTGAAACACCGAACTGGGTCACCAAGCACAAGCTATAACATATAATCCTATTTGTAAACATACCAGCTTCCAAAACAGTTCTTTGCTTCAATAAACTTTTTTGGACCCTTCAAAAGAGTATATTAATCTCAAAAATGATTTGACTCTCTTTTAATATATGTTATAGCAGTATGTAAAATTAATAAATTCTTTATGCTTCCATCTCAACTTTTATTTCTACCTTATACCTTACACCTATGGTACTACTTTCCTATCCTGACTACATTGCATGCATTAATATACAAACATTTCAGTTATTTCTCTTTGCCTAATTTTCTATCCTGGATATTTGCAGTTTCTGTACTAAAGATACTGCTCGTATATATAGCACATATAGTTAGTATTACATATAAGAATTACTGTGTTTAATACAACTGTGTTAAATACTGATCCTTGAGAACACTTTCTCCAGTAACCCACGTCCTCAGATAGCCTGTACAGATGGCAAGAAATCTCATCTCATATGTGCTGATGCAGAGAATGAGGGAGACACCAATAATCTGCACCAGGACTTGATTGAAGTATTTGAGTAATACTCCATAGGTCCTATGCAAGTATACACAATACAATTTTCCCATACATCCTAATGGAAATACAATAAGGCTGGCAGTAAATGACTTGAAAATTTCCATCTATCATTCACATTTCTGCACTTGACTGGTACAGTACTTAAGGTCTACCCAAATGTCATCTTCATGACCAGTTTTTAGTAGCAGTCTCAGCTGCGTGAGTAGGTGGTTGTTACAAGCTTATAATGACTGCTAATGCTGCTGTCCAAGCGTATCAGCAGTGACAGCTATGAAAATTTTTTCTACTTAGAGCCAGTTTAGCATGCCCTCCATCCTCCAGTTATTAACCCAATCTTTCAATAACAAAAGCAAAATAAGTAATGGACAACAAGATTTTAAGATGGATATCCTGTCCAGAATAACTTACTTTTTTTTTTTTTTTTTTTTTTAAAGTGTGCCCCATCCTGTCATACATTAAAGTAATCACGACTGGACCATGATAAAGTCACCACAGTTTTATTTTAAATGGTTTTCCAATGTCAGGAACATTACGGATTCTTTGTGAAAGTAACTTACAAAGCCTTAAGTCTTCTATTTTTCATATTTAGTTTAAGGATTTCACTTCAATCAGCTTTCTCTACTTCCTTTTTAGAACTATCTTTGGCTGAGTGGCTAAGACTGCCAGTGAATACATAACAGTAGTTAAGCAATAATTTCCCCCTAGGAGAAAATTACTTTTTGCACAGAATAAAAAGGAATTAAATTATTTGAGGCTCAAGAAATAAATTTTTCTCCACACAATGAATCTATTTCTTTAATTTATTATTTTTAGTGCACAGAAATGCTTTTTTCCAAATTATGTGTGTAATATAATAAAGACTGCATGCATAATTTTTAACCTTTCTGAAATAACTATGTAAAAATTATAAAAGCAGTCGCAAGAACAATGTTGATTATATGCATGGCCTAATTACATGCTGAGAACATTTGTTCTGATTTTTTTACAGTCTGAAATTCACCTTTTTTGTTTTCAGAAGCCATAGAAATAGCACAGCACACTTTTCAGAATAATGCAGCTGTCATAATAGGAATATGCAAATCATTATTATTTAAGATGAACTTTATCTTTTTCAAAGAGAGTTTTATCAAAGATGACTCATATAGAAAGAAGTCCTACTAGAATATGAGAAATATTATTCCCTCCTTTGATATGTAACTCTCAAAATAATACTACTGGATCAGACAGCAATTACCTTACTTGTATCCAGAAGCAGTTTATTTCTTCTAAGTCCTATACTTAGATACAATTGCTTTCATATTTGCCAAAGGAAAATGTTAAAATATTAATAATCCAGTAACCTATTCCATGACAGTGAGTCACTGGTTTGAACTTTCATTTCAGTCATACACACACAAAGAACTAAACCTTAATATAAGCACAGAAACAGAAGTAGATATATTATAAAAGCTGTAATATCAGGTCTTAATGTTTCCTACTACCATGAAATAACTAATAGCACCAATCAAAACAAAGACTTTAGCAGCAGAGAAAAAAGGCGTGTGTTTTTATATATATGCACTTCTATTCTGTTGCATTTCCTTTTGGGGGAAAAAAAAAAGAAAGTTAATTACTAAGAAAATGCTGCCTCAGACGCATAAGAGCACCAATCCTAGTTTAGAGTTTCTTGTTATTTTTATGCATGAGTTTCTTTTCCTTTCAAACAGTTGAAGAAATATTTGGAAATGTCATTACTGAAAATGCTGTCTATGTTGCTCATTACAGGAAAGTAACTCATGTCAACTATTAGGACAGCCATGTCAGTGAAACTGCCCATATTACAAAAGATCTAGATGTACTAGAAAAAAAACTATTTAAAAAGACATACATAGTCATGTTTTATAATTTCTGATTGCAGACGAAGCTTCACACTGTATATGTGTCAAACATCTAATCAAGAGCTGAGCTTTCAAGGGAGTTTAAGGGAGACAAAAGCAACCCTATTTTGTATTTCTGATTTTGAGCAACCTGATCTCCACACTCTGGGTATCATTTTCATTTTTACAAAGTTGTTTTTATCTTATAAGAGGAGTATACAAGAAATTCATATCTGGATTCACTATTAAGCCTGCACAAAAGAAAGAAAATCTAAAATAAATATATAAATAAGCCACTGGTTTCAATCCATGTTACTTATCACACTTGAAGAGACAGCTCTTACATATTTGTAAAGAATATTACATTTTACTACTACATGAATTAGAAAATTGCACATGTTACTATTTAGGTCCTGGGTAATTAAAAAAAAATATATTTTAAAAATAAAAAAAGAAAAAACATAGGAATTTAAATGCATCAAGATTCAGTGTAACACATTTTCATTTGCAAAGTTCTAAAAGAAACCACCAGTTACAATATTAAATATTAAGTAATATTACTATTACTTTCTAAGGACTTCCGGACAAAGTCACAGGAAGAAATTTATATATCCAAAAATTATTTCGAAAACAAATGTTTGTTTTAGAAAGTATTTTAAAAATATTAATAAAAATACTGTAGAAGAGCTGTAACTCACAGAAAATGATAATGCAATTTGTGTTACTCGAGGTTTTACTGAATCCTTTCACACTAGAGGGTGCTATCACTTTGAACAGAGTGCTGCAATTAGCCTGGTTTACAAATAGGGTGAATTATAGAGAAGGCAACTTCTGACTGGCAAAAAGGTATTTCACAATGCACCCTTCATGGAAACTATTAATCAGTTTAAGTACATTAAAACATATCAGCCTGATTCTTTGATTGATTGAAATGATACACAAAAAATGTCCAAATTAAGATTTGATTTGACTTTCTTTATTAATATGTTTTTCATTTCTGTGCAGGGCATCCAGATTGTTTTCATTTTTTCCATAACTAATCTTGAAATTAGTATAGCCTTTTATATATATTGTATATTGTATATTTATATATATTGTATATATGTATATTGCAACAACACATCATCAGTAGGGTAAAACTAACCTGTCTCACGACGGTCTAATCCCAGCTCACGTTCCCTATTAGTGGGTGAACAATCCAACGCAATTAAATCTGTTTTCACCATGGTCACAGGTTTAAAAGTACTAAATGTCAGGTTATATGAGCTGACTGCCCTCAAGTCAATAACCATGTATACATATCTTTGCATATTTTTAAACATGAACTGATAAGAACTTCGCAATGAAAAAAAATATTAAAGTGACAATAATTTATTGTCAGGCCTTTAAGCCTAAGCTCTGGGAACATTTCCCTTAATTTATTTTTGAAATTTACCACATAATAACACTAGAACTGAGTAAAATACCCTAAACAAGTACCAGGAAATATTTAAGAAATACAAACTCCAAATTTGCTTTGGTTATTTTTCAAAACTATTTCCATTTCTTTTCACATAAAAATAATGGTGTTTTTCAGACACAAGAATCTTACTGTAAAGAAAACACTCATGAAAATTACAAAAAAATATGTTTTGATTTAAAGGTTTGAGTAGGAATTGGTAAAGAGCTGTCTTGATACTAACAGCCCATCTTACTGACATTTTTAAACCCTGTTCCTGTTTATAATCACCTGTTCAGAGTGCAAAATGTAGTAGACACAGGGAGATAGCGAGTGACAAGTATGGAATATTGAAAGAAGTAATTTGATTGAATTTAATTTTGAAATTGATTGAAATTCATTTGCATATGAAATATGTTTTGCAATTTATTTGGTTCAGATTCTTTGCAGAGTTCAGTTTTCATCTTGTGCAGCTGAAGCTGGTGATTACTTATGGGACAGCGTGGGAGTCGGGACAAGGCCCCTGCCAGGAGGTACCACAGCAGCCTGGCACTACACACCCACTGCTGACAGTGCACTCCAACACTCCCATTACCCCATGAAGACAACTGTTCTAGTGAACAACTCCTCCTACTTCAACACTGCTTCAAAGTTGGGAAATGCTCAGCTGAGAAAACCCAGATTTCCTGTCAGACAAGACTCTTCTGTAATTGCCAGATCCTTTGATAGTTTAAATAGAGTAAGAAATACCTTCAATGGGAAGAAATGGTAAAACACAAAAGTGACAAGTTTTTATGTCCTGCTCATCTTACCACTATTGGTTTCTCCAAGGTAAGTGATAATCTAACCCAAGACAGTAAAGAAATGCACAGAGCTTGGCCAAGCGTATTCAGTCCATGCTTTTGTACTGGCCTATGTTCCCTGTGTATTAATCTGAGATTTACATCAGCACCACAAAAAGATCATATTATGGTATGACCTGAAGAGTTTTATTACCATTTCTAAAGTCTAACCTAGGCTAATCAGCTAATGCCTATCTTTAGAATTCCACTATTCCATTCATTCTTCTCAAATTACTTATTAATTTAGCTGATGATTTCCTACGGCTACTCTTACAGACCTAAGTCTGCTTCTGTCTTCATCCTTCAAAGAAGAATTTAAACCTCTCTAATGTAATTCAGAAGTTCAAACTTACTTTCATATATCCCTCTGTTTTTTCTGCTTCAAGTCCATGTCCTGCATTTAAATATATAATAATGCAAAGGACTAATATTTTCTGGTATAACTTAAATTATAAGACTGAAGACTTCTAAAAGAAAAAGAAAATGTATTGCTATTTAGCTGTTTTCTTAGGCAATAGCAGCTATCTACTGAAAGTAGAACATTCTTTGCTTTAAATTTCTTACCATTTTACTGGAGGTAGTTCCATGTCCACAATATTTCTTTTGTGGCTCTCTCACATGGAAAAATATATAAATGCCAAGCTGTACATATTCTGATAGAGAGTAATCCTAATTCAAGGTTTCTTAAATCTAGAATTGCTTTTCTCTAAGCACAAGAAATCTTAAATGCTATAAAAAGCTGTACTGTACCACCAGACATTAAGTTATTTGAACTGAATTAAATCCACTTTACCAAGATTCATTTAGGGGCTAAATTTTTCAACTTGTACAATTTCAATGAAATGAAATGGCACATCTTTCACAGTAGAGAGAGACAAAGAAGAAATATGGAATAAACTCACGTATCTTTGCAAGAATTATGATAATAGATTCATCTTAGCAGATAGGGTGACTTTTTCCAAAGGATAACTGTCCCTTCCTTGTTGCCAAGATACAGAATTTTCACTTAGAGTATATTTTGAAAATCAGGAGAATTAGAATTTTTACAATAATTTTAAGTTGGTCAAAGGGAAGTGTTGAGTAGCTAAACAAAAAAAAAAATTGTTGAACACATAACAGAACCTAAGCCAGGAAATATTGTGCAATCTCATATTAGAAAGGCAATGCTATTTTTCCTGCTTTTTTTAGTTCACATTCAGTCCTCACTAACTTACTGTGATACAAGTCTGACAATTACCAACAAACAGCCTTCTTAACAAAGAAATCAACTAAACAAAATCCTCAAATTCAAAACCTTTGCAATATAGAAGGCTGGTAAAGAAACAGTTGAAATACAATGCTTCAGTAAACTTCATCACATCTGGCAACCCAGAATATGAATGATGCAGCAAGAGTTTAAGAGTTTAAGCAGACCACAACTGTAATAACTGTATTAATTTACCACATCTCTCTGGAAAGTCTCCAGCAATAACTAAGCCTTTTCTCATTAAAGCTCTGAGCCTAGATTTTACTGTATTGATACAGTGATTTTTCTGCTGAGTTACAGTACCACTGGGAGACCATGCTGAAGCTGGAGCATAAGGGGCATCAGGAAAAGAAGACGGAATATCCTCTTCCCTCCCAACCATACACTATGACTATCTTCTATTAACTCTCATTCACATTTCATTTTATCAAGTAAACAATTTCCAGACTAAATAGGTAATTTGACATCTGCAAAATGCAATATGTGAACACTTTAAAAAAGTCACTTCTGACCACCTAATCCACTTTCCCTAATCCACTTAAGAGTTCTAGTAGGGCAAGAATTTGATCAATTTGCTGTGACTTGAAGAGCTACACAAATCTATGTGGTATGTCTCTGAACTTTCACATGACTCATCAAATGGTGAGACTAGATGGCACTGAGAATGAGATAACCTTGGGAATAAGTGTAGCAAAAATTTTTCAATTGAATAGTTTTCCAGAAAAACTGCATTATTGGAACAAAGTAATTTTTAGGAATATAGTGGTGATTACCAAAACTATCAAAATGAAAAAACATATTTTTATTACACTACATTAAATCAATATTTTAAAATATAGAATAGTCTTTATACATAGCAATAGTGGAATGTGCTGTATTTCTTGTTTTAATACAGAAGTCTAACTGAAGTCTGTGGATATTACTAAAATTCAAAGAGTCTGGAATTTTCCAGACAGTCTTGAAAGTATCCCCTTTTGTCCTAATTTTGGAACAATTTATTTTTCTAGAGGTTTGTCTCATCAAATTGCTATGGTAAAATTACAACTACCAATTTCTGAAATCAGAATAAAAGCAAAAATTTCAAAATACAAAGTTAAAAGAACTGAACTAGTTGTTCTGTGACCTACGACTTTTATGCTAAATGATAATCTTCAGAAAACCTGGATCAAGCATACAGTACATTTCTCAGTGACTAACGGAGAATTGTTAACCTTTTCATGTGTACACTTAAATATATTTCTGTTTCTAACTTGCACATAAATAGCCGAAATTGACATTCATATTTTGCTTCTTGAATGTATCTGCCTTCTATTTTAGTTTAAACTCCATAGAGCTGAAGATTCATGCACTGCATGGCTGAACCATAAGTCACTGCAGCACACTGGAGCACTGCAAACTTGAACACAATATGAACATCAGTTTACTGATTGTTTCGTATTCTATGATGATGTTCTGTCAATTAGAGGGTGCTGAAATGGCAGGATGTTTTGAAATGCTTTTATATTATACAATTAACATATTTAAGATACACTTTCCAAACCTATGGCTATTGCTAGAACTCTAACTTTATTATCTTATTTTTCACCCATCCCCTTCCCATATTTTTCCCCACACAGCTGCCATGTGCTTGAATACTATTTTCTTATAATAATAATAGTGGAGATAATTATAAGAATGATGGTCAAGTAAGGGTGGAATTGCCTTCCTTTAATGCTGTATTTTACTACATTCAATAAAAGGAATAGTTAGTGACAGCTGTGAGTATAGACACTCCTGTTTCAAACACAGCTGCATGTAAAACAGTTGGTTTCACACACAAAAGGGAAGTCAGTTGAGTTTATTATACAAACAATCCATTAAACATATCCAATTTGGACACAGATTAATTGTAAATTCTGAATAAAAAATATATTTATCTATTGACTGCAGTTTGTTTTTAACCATGGCATATCACAACTTTATGAATAATCTAGAAAATCTATTTTAAAGTGACATTACTTGGTGCCCCTCCACAAGAACAGGGGCTGTAATCCACTATACATATAGTTGTATGTGAGATATTTCATCTGGCATATACTCAAACTCATAAATGTGTGAAGCACATCCAATTAATGCTGAAAATTATTTGAACTTTGAACTGTCAGGAGTCCAGGAATGTCTTATGCCAATTACTGCAGTGAATAGGATTGAAGGACTTCTCCCCTCATACTATTCTACTGAAGACAGAAGCTTTAAACTTCCCCAGGAATTAGTCTCACAGTGCTTGAAGACTGGGAGTGTTCTTCTCAATCAGTAATTCAGCCCCTTGCTGCTGCAGAGAAATACACCTTACAAACAATTTCATAAATATGTTATGCTCCATCTTAAGTGTGATCTACTATGCCAGTCACAGAGGTTACTACAGCTTAATACCAGTTCTAGTTAAAACTGCTGATTTCCATTAGAAATTTTTATGGGGGCTTCTAATGTTGTTGTGAGAACAGTATCCTTTAACATAAACAGTTCATCACACCTGCTGATGGTGGGTTTTTTTTTTTCTTTCCATTTAGTTCATACAGAAATACTGTCTTACTGGGCTGGACAGCCTACATAGGGTTTATAGGCATTTTCTGCAATTACATTTGCCTCTTATGCAGGCAGTCCACTTCAAAGCTTTGTTCTGGTAACAAACAAAGCAATGAGCAGATCGGCCTATCTAGTCCAAGGTACATATTCAGCTGAGAAAGTACTGATTTTGGTTTCAGTATAAAAAGGCGTTGCTCTTAGGTCTCTCCCCAACCTCACTGGTGATCAAATAAGAGCCACTGACATTAACATCGCTATAGCTTAATGTCTTATTTAGCAACAAAAGAATGCATGGTGCTTTACAAAGGGACAGAAAATCTTTTTCTCCCCCAGTGAGGTTAAAATCTATGGCATGAATCTGTGAATAAATGCAAGAAGATAAAATAACAGATAAGGAAAGTAAGGGTAGAAATTTAAAATGGTGTGTTATGTTGTACTAGCTTAGTTTTTATCCTCTTCAGACAATGTCCCTGAGAATCCATTGTTGCTGGAACTGAAGCTCGAAAAGCTAAATCAGATCTAACGATGTCTCTGTTAGCTTGGTGGCTACTGCAAGCTTTTAAGTAAAGCTAGGTGACTTCTGAAGAACAGCAAATATGCCAGAAAACATGGCTTTGGTCACCTTGAAACTCTACACAAACTTCAGAGAAAGTTGCTGAAAGCTTTGCCTGAAAAAATTAGAGCTAGATTTTTGTAAATAACCTCCTCTTTCTGGTTCTCCCAGCTTTTCAGTAGGTATCATTCCCTTGTTTCCTGCAGTTGGCACTGAGAAATTACTTTACTACAGATTAGTTAGGCTACTGCTGGAAGGTCTTTCCCTCACTTAGCACATATATTTGAACTACAAAGTTCCGCTTTCTTGAGAAAAGGGCCCACTGTGTCAAGCAACACTGGAAGGCAGAGGAAGAATTCTCTGTATAGCACTGACCAACTATATGTGAAGAGGATGATATGCTTGAAAATAACAATGCAGGCCAATGTTAGAAAAGCAGACAAGCACCCAGTTCTTCAATTCCAATGCTATTTTATAAGAAATTGTATCAGAAAGTATTCGTCATTTGACGGGGAAGAAACTGCCAGGAATATTGAACAGAAAAATAAGGAATTGGACAGAGAAGCAGAGAAAGACAGATGAGTTGGAAAGCAGAAGACGAAGCAAATAAAAAAAAAAAAAAGCAAAAGTGGTCATTACTGTCTAGAAATCCACTCCATCCAATAACTGGTGGCTCCCAGATCCCTGCTCTACATCCACAGTGGGTAGGTCATGGGAGGGAGAAAGCCTGCTAAGTGTTATGGTATGTAGACATTGTACTTCAGCAATAAGCACTTCATTGCCTTGGTTGATAAGGACTGGGTTAGGGACCAATTAAGCAATCTGGACATCCATAAATCTATGGGTCCAGATGGGATGCACCCACGGGTATTGAAGTCATTGCTAGACCACTCTCCATCATCTTTGCTAAGTCATGGGAAACGGGAGAGGTGCCTGAGGACTGGAGGAAGGCAAATGTCACTCCAATCTTCAAAAAGGGCAAGAAGGACCCAGGTGACTATAGATAGGTCAGCCTCACCTCCATCGCTGGAAGGGTGATGGAACGACTTATCCTTAGTGTCATCTCAAGGCATATCAAGGATAAGGG
>NW_010325670.1:0-7589 GCF_000700745.2 Antrostomus carolinensis | reverse complement strand
AACAGGCTGCCCGGGGCAGTGGTGGAGTCACTGTCGCTTATGGGATTTAAAAGACGGACAGACAAGGTGCTCAGGGACATGGTTCAGAGGTGGAATTGGCAGTGTTGGGTTTATGGTTGGTCTCAATGATCTTAAAGGTCTTTTCCAACCACTATGATTCTATGATATACTGACCCTGACATGACACAATATGGAATATCTCACTGGCACATCCAAATGCCAATTTTGGGTTTTGCTACTTATTGCGCTTCCTCTTCTGAGTCCTAACGCACCTGTGAGCCAGCCAAACATGATGGCCTTGGGCTCCAGCAGCAGCTAATAACATCAGTACTTTATCAACATTCTTGTCGTAACAAGTCTTACACTGAAACTAAAACACAGCTATTCTGGCTACTGAGAAGAGAATTAACAGCTCCTCTGTGCAGCCTGTCCCCAGGGCCAGGCCCCGGCATTTACATCTCGCATGGGAAAGTGCCATGATGCTGCCATCATTTTTGTGGTTAGCATGCTGGTTTTCCTGCGCCTGTCGTGTGCTCCAGTGAAGCCTTCCTCATTTCTACTTCTGGATCACATCCTCAATCTCCCTTCTTATCAGGTTGCATCTATTTTTTTAAATTGAATGCACTTCTGCTTAGCTGGTGCATATATCTCACCTGCATCCTCCCTGGCATAAACGTGGCTTGTTCCTAGATGTTCACATGCTGAGAGCTATTACCCTGTCCACTGTAGCTGAGAGCAGTGTATAAAAATACCGGGTTTTGGGGAGGGTGTGTAGATTTTGGGTGCATGGTTTTAATTAGAAATTGACATTTCTGAGCCTTTGGCTGCCAAGCAACAAGCATCTAGAAAATTATCTGCATTGTGATATATAGGTACCCAGCGTCCATCCTCACTGCTGTATTTAAAGCCTCAGAAAGGACCACCTCACCGTTCATCACACAGGCACTCGGCGGTGGTTGTTAGCAGTTCAGCTGGGTGGGAACCAGGGCAGAGTGGCTGCCCCAGGACCCCGTCACCCCCCAGCACTTCTGGAGTAGGAAAGACTGAACGTAGAATGATGTGGGAATGAAATTTGGTATCAGAGCCGGTAGGATACTCTGAAACTGCAGTCTGATGCCTGGCTGAATGGAACACTGGCTACAATCTGTGGGTCAAGCCCAGAACTCCCCACAGTCTGAGGTTCAAGTGGGGAGCCAGGAGGGCAGCTGCAGCCCGGAGCCCCTGCGAACACCGTGCAGCAGGAGGCAGGGAGCAGAGAGACGCTGGCGCAGCTCTGCGGGTGCAGCTTACAGCCTCCCTGGCATCATCCTTATGGAACAAGCAGCTTCCTCCTTATCTTTCCTTTCTGGGAGAGATTCTTTCCTCGAATTAGCTGACTCTTTGCAAAAGCGTGTTTTGTCCTTTCTTGTTTGCAGCACCTGCCCTAGAGTTCTTCAGCCAGGCTGGCAGTGGAGGAGGGCAGCAAGAAACAGTCTCTAGGAGCAAAGCCCAGCAAAGCTTTGGCATCTCTGGGCTGTCCTGCAGGTCGGAGATGCTGATGGATACAGCCCACTCCCTCATCCCTGTGGCCTCCCCTGCCTGGCTCTGACATTCTGACAGGAGAAGGGGCTGGAGCTGCAGCTGCCGGTGAAGCTGCTCCCCAGCTCTGCAGATGCAGAACTGCCCCTTGGCTGTGGTCAGAGTGTGGCAGCAGGATGAGTTCCTGAGTAATAGAACTGCTTTATTCCTTTCCCTCCTGCTTTCCTGGTACAGACTCGTTTCTCATAGAATGCTACCCACAGCTCTGCAGATACTAAATATACTGGTATCTCTCAAGGAAGAGCTGGACAGTAGTGTGTTTCCTAATGTCCAAGCCGTGGTTTCCTGCAGTAAAAACATGCAAACTGTGACACTGGAGCAGACTGATGGCCTGTCCGCTCTGACACTGTGTGTCCAACAGTGGCTCATGGCAAATGCTCCCATAGAAGTCATTATACGTTCTTAACATGCTTCCCTCTGAAGTCCTGCCCCGGGGGGACAGATCCTGGCTGGCCAGCAGCTCTTGGTCTGTAGCAGGAGACCTTGTTTGCTTCCCTCTCTAGCCTCTTCTCCATAAGTGCCTAAGATTCTTTCTGAATCTTACTAAGCTCTTTCCTTCAATTTTATCCCATTATCACTCAGCCTTCCTCCCTGGCATCCCTTTGGATAACCAGATATGGCCTTATACTCTCAGCCCTACTGTGCTCATTGCTTGGCTCATCATGTAGTTCATTGAATTTGGCGTGTTTCAAACATGAGAGTGAGAGTCTGACTGAGTTTAGTCCATATATTTCACACTCCTGGGTATTCAGTTCTTGGTGTGTCCTCTTTTGCACTCTCCCTGAGGTAGGACACAGGACATTTTTTATGCCAAAATATAATCAACTATAGGCAATGCAATTTGTTTATGTGGAACACATCTCTCCTCAGGTGTGTTGATGGTCTTCAGCTGTTCAGGCAAAGTAAGAGAGGCACAACCTGCCCGTAGTGCCCATGAAAAAACCACCTCATCTGTCCTCAGAGGGAATGCGGACTTCAAGCAACCAGCAAAGCCACATTACCTGGAATGAACCATTGCCTGGTTAGGAGGAATTTTATGACAAAGGGTAGCAGAGGCTGGTCTGACAGACCATTCCTCCTTGGTGAAACAGGCTTTGCAGCAGCTGCTACCCAAGACCAAGGCAGGGGTAGAGGGAGACATTGTCTGTGAGCCGGACATAGGGAGCACAGGAAGACTGGGGCCAAGGTTTTGAGCATGTGGCTAAGGGAACAGGCTGTTACACACCAGTGTTTGCTTTCAGCAAGGAGCAGAGAGGAGAAGAGTTGACTTCTGAGTGATTTGCTGAGAGAGGATCAAAGCAAACCAGGCCTGCCCTCTGCCTAGCTGGGAGGTCTGCACCACACTGTGCCCACACCTCTGACCTTTTACACCTCACTGCAGATTTGCTGGTTTTTCACCCCTCAGTGGTCTCCAGAGGTATCTGCAGCACCCTGAATGTGCAGGGAGTTGTAGGATCTCACTGGAAGAGCCATATCAGCTCAGAGCTTCATGAGCTTGGGGGACGTCAATCCATCCTGTGCTCAGTGCATCTCCCCTTTTCTGTCCCTCTGTGTCTCTGAGAGCAATGGGGTCTGGACCCTGCACAGGGCTGCTTCCCTGCAACGCCCTTGTCCGGGTTCACTACGTCTCTTCCTTGTTCCCCCAGGTCCTAAGTCAGTCATGGTTGTTTGTCTCAGGGTCCTATAGATGCAACAGCCCTGATATTGCTTTGTGCATGCTCAGCACTGCATCCATCACTCTAAACTACCACCTCACCCTTTCTCCTCTAGCTTCTCTCTCCATATGTCGTCCTCCAGTCCCTCCCCAGCTTTGCAGAACCAAGCTGGATCATTTCTCCTGTTGGCAGTGAATGTTTGGTCAAGTATCACTGAAATGTTCAGTGGCATCTTTGACAAATCATGTCACTCTTGGAGACTGAAGCAATCCAGCGCCAGAGGAATTGTTTCTGCTTAACAGCAGAGAGTTGCAAGCGACATTCAAAGACTGTTCTGTGGGCTGCTAAGCCATTCCATAGCTAAACTGCTACAGGATAGAACTTGAGATAGAAGGGCCTTTGTGTGACCAGGGCGGCTTTTGTTCTCACACACTCCATGTGCCCATTGCTCATTCAGTGCCATAGTGCAAGTCCCACAGTCAAGCCAATCCCTTGACTCAAAACAGTTCCTTTTGGATTTGGTTTTGCTTTCTACCCCCTAAATGACTCTGTTCCTCCAGCGAACTGCCCTCCCACACAGCATCCTGCCCCTGTCTTCATAAGGGATGTAAGAGATCCTGACTTGTCAACCCTTGTCCTCTTCTGCTGCTCTAGGGAGACAAATCTCCCCTGCCACCTTGACTGAACTCTCCTGGATCCCTCTTTTTCTCCTGGTGACCTCCCATGAGGACACACTCTTCCTTTGTTCTGCTCTGCTCTCTTCCTAACCTCTGCTAGGGCCCCTGAGGCTTACAGCATAACCATCTCTAAGCCTGGAGAAATCCCCTCAGATTGCTACCCCATCTCCCCAGCCCCTCTCCTCCTCCACCTTTACATTCACACTGTCTCTGCCTTCTGTTCCACTTGGTCACCACAGACTCCTGTGTCCAGGTTTCTCATGATGGTTTCAAAGCTATGATCAGTCTTCATACTTGGTCTTTCTCCTGATCTCCACACATTCAGCCACACTGGCTTAAAAATCTGGTCGTTCTGAGCTTCTCTGATGCTCGTTCTGTCCTTCCCTGGTTTTCTGCCTGCCTTTCTCATCTCTAGCTCTCAGTGTCTTCCTTACGCCCGCCTCCCTCTTCTGCTGGATGCCCACAGCATCCCGTCCTTCAACCCTCTCTGTTCTCCTTTCACACATTATCTCTGGATAATCTCCACCACCCACTAACTCCAACCGCTATCTCTATGGTGACTCTCAGATCCACCGTGCTGTGCCAGACTTGTCTCTTTCTTTCCAAAAAAAATCACTCAGTCTGGCTGACATTTCCTGGTGGAGGTCTAGCCCGTCATCATTTCTCACCGAGGCCTTCTCCCGTCTCTCTCAAGCAGAGAAGACCTCCCTGCCACACTGCTTTGCACCACCTTGAGCTTAATTCCCCCATCCAAGCTATGCCTAAATCCCACACCTTGTCTCCATACACTGCTTCCAGATAAAGCCTTTCACATTAATTCCTCCAGGTAAAATACTACTCTGAGCTTGTGGTGGTTTCACAAGGACAGGGTTCAAGTATGTTGCCATTTGATTACTGATGCAGTCTTTTCTCTGGCCTGACAACAGCAACCATGTTAATGAAGACTCATCACACTGGTTCCTGGAAAGAACATTTCCCTTTCACCTTGAATGTGTCACAACTTCCTATGTTCCCTTGATGTTCCTCCTTTATTGCCAGGAATGGGAGCCATTTGTCTTCACTTGGAAAAGCCGTTATGGCTGCCTACAGCTTTCCTGCTAGTGTCCAAGTCCCCACTCAACTCCTGTACACTTGTAAGTGGGATTTTGGGCTGTTTTGCAGACAAACCTCCTCATTTGCCCTTCATTCCCAATATCTCTCCTTATCCCACCATCTTATTCCTCCACAGGGACTTTGCTGGGTTCAAAGAATCATAGAATAGAATCATAGAAACTTTTGGTTAGAAAAGACCTCTGAGATCATCGAGTCCAAGTGTACCTGTCCACTACTAAACCATATCTCTGAGCACCTCATCCACCTGTCTTTTAAATACCACCAAGGATGAGGACTCAACCACTTCCCTATGTAGCCTGCTCCAGTGTCTGATAACACTTTCAGTCAAGAAATTTTTTTCCTGATATCCAATCTGAACCTCCCTTGGAGCAACTTGAGGCCATTTCCTCTTCTTCTATCACCAGTTACTTGAGAGAAGAGACCCACCCCCACCTCTCTCCACCCTCCTTTCAGGGACTTGGACAGAGCCAGAAGGTCTCCCCTCAGTCTTATTTTCTCCAGCCTCAATTGCCCCAGTTCCCTCAACCCGGAACCCAGCACACTTGTGCTCCAGACCCTTCCCCAGCTCCGTTGCCCTTCTCTGGACACGCTCCAGCACCTCCATGTCCTTCTTGGAGTCAGGGGCCCAACACTGAACCCAGCACTCGAGGTGTGGCCTCACCAATGCTGAGTACATGGGAAGGATGACTTCCCTCGTCTTGCTGGCCACACTGTTTCTCATATAAGCCAGGATGCTATTCGCCTTCTTGGCCACCTGTGCACATTGCTAACTAAAAACACAACAGGGCCAGCAAGTGCTCTTCATCACCCTGGGCACTGCACCTGCCTGTGGACTTCTTAGGATATGGAGTGGCTTTTCTGAGGTGCTCATGTACACTCATAGTAAAAATCAGCAAAAAATAGCATTGTTCATGCCTTCATCTTCATTTGCTCTTGGATGGTTGGGGCTGACATAAGGCTGTATGATAGGCAGGATGATGGAAAAGGCATTGCCCCTCAAAGCCAAAAGACTCAAGACTGACTGGTTCTGCCACTGGGATCTGGAAGTCTTCTTACCTTTGACAGAGATGAAACACATTTTGCCTCTGCAGCAACATGGTGCCTTTCAAAATAAGCCATTGACTCAGCCTCTGCTCTCTTTTGTCCCCAAGCCTCCGGGCCCCAGTCTCCACCATTGACAAATAACCTCCCAAATTTCAATTTGAGAAGAAAAAACATTTTGAAGGTGATAGACATTTCAAGGGGGTTTTGAAAGCATGCAGGTAGCCTTCGTTGCCCTGCAAAGGGAGCCAAGCACCCTTGAAACTTGGGAGAGGAAAATATCTGGGTTGAGAAAGACTTCAGAGGGTGCAGAGAGCACTGGGGGGCTCCTTGCTCCTCCCTGCTTGGTCATTTCCCCTTAGGGATGAACTGGATGGTCAGTTCTGTATTCAAGACTGTGAAGGCAGCTGCACTTTTGCTGAATCTGCTACAGGAAGGAAAAAAAAAATCTCTATATTTCCATTTTCCTTACAGAATGAAGCCCTTTCCCCAGAAAGTCAAGCTCTCCAATTGCAAAAGTGTTAGGGCAAAGTGATGAGAAAACACCCATGATAGCTGCTCACAGCACCTGGTACTCATCCCTCATGCCCGACTCTGAAGCCTCCAGGTAGGGAAATGGAGTTGCACGGTGGTTGTGGTGATAGTTTTTAGAAATGCCCGCTGCTTGGCTCTCTGAACACCTCACCTTCCCATGGGTCAGAGCGCCCAAGGCAGCCAGGTCCGTGAATTAGCAATCAGTCACCTCTGAAACCACAGATACCCGAGCCCAGGCTGTGAATCCGTGGCAGGGGGAAGTCCAAGAACTCTTGCTCAACATCCTGCATGGACCCATCAGTGTATTTAAAAACTCATTGCTCGTCCTGTAGACACCTCAAAGGGGCATTTGAACAGAGGGGCTCTTCACCTAGGCAAGTTCCTCAGCTCTCCCCAGGAGAAGACTATGGGGGTCAGGCAGGCTGGGCACGGGGAATGTCTTTCACCCAGTTAGGAGCAAAACATCCTGAGATCCGAGCAAGTGTGAGGAGCAAGCACACCTGCTGGCTGCCAGGCCTGGCAAGGTCACCTCCAGCCCATGGCAAGCTGGCCTAGGAAGACACACATGCAATGGAGTGACCAAAAGCCATGGGTAAAAGAGGAGAAGTGAACAGTTGAGCCTAATTTGTGCAAGATTGTAAAAGAAAATCACTGTGGCAGACGGTCAGTGGATTATTTTCCAGAGGGTTAAGCAAGATCCAGATTCGGAAAAGCTGAGAAACTTTGATGTGGTGTGCAGGACCTTATCCTGGGCCAAGGACACATGGATCCCTGTGCCTTTTGAAGGGGTCTCAGCTGTGCGGGGGGCTGGAGGAGCCCTGGCTGAGGATGGCAAAGCCGGGAAGCTGCGAGGGCAGCTGTGGGGTCAAGCGCGTGGGCTCTGGGTACCGGGTGGGCAACACGGGGAAAGGTGCTCCCCGAGCTTTGCACATCTTGAAAGCCAAGGTGCTGGGGAGCAGCTGGTACCCCCGGGCTGCTGCCTGCCCTGACC
>NW_010325669.1:6811-7955 GCF_000700745.2 Antrostomus carolinensis | reverse complement strand
AGGGCTTTTCCAATCCAGGCAATTCTGTGTTGTGTTCTCCACACCTGCGCATGCCACCCAGCTCAGCTTCACCTCACCAACTCATAAAGGAAGCAGCAGGTGACATTAACTCCAGGAAAAGGCAAGCTGAGAAGGACACCAGTATATTTAACAGGAGGGTGCAGTTTCTCTAACAAAAATCAGATTATCTAATTGGTGTCCAGTTCTCTCCAACTCAGAGAAAGAAGGAAATGGATTCCCCCAAGATGGTTCAACTGGTTTTTGTTCTCTCTACCTCCTACCCACCCACCCAGAAGGGAAAGAAAGCAAAGACAAGCTTATGAAGGGTGATATTTGGAAAATATTCTGTTAACATGTAACATCTTTCAGGGGATTATATCTACTAGTGAGGAAGTTCACATCCCCTTGGGCTTCAAGACATCAGCCTGAAAGCAAATTCCTCAGCCACATCCAGCACCCAAAACACTGCCAAGAGCTGCCTCCACATTTCCAGCAACTCATCTTACTTTTGAGTTCTTCTTTACTCAGCAGAGAGGAGAAAAAAAAAAAAAATGCTCCTTACAGTCATCTTTTCTCTTCTGTTCCTCTTGGATAGTCACAGGGAGGGGAAAAAAATGAAATGAAATACACCACTTGGCTTCTCAGTGAAGCTTTTATGGAAGACCTGGCAAATCTCTAAACATCCCTGACAGATTTTAAGGAGGAGATTTTGTTTGCTCGCTCTTGTGAGTCTGAAACTCAAAGTAAGCACATAACTGAGCATCAGTCACAGCCACACACCCTGTCCTGCTGAGTCAGGATCCTCGGCCCCAACATCTGCAGAAGGTTCTGCATGGGGGGAGCACAGCCAGCAGCTTGGGAGAGATGTTGGGAGTTTTATTTGTCACAGAAAGGGAGGTAAGAAATTATTTCAATGCTGAGATGGGTAAAAAAGCTCCTCTGGGATGCACATGAATCGTCTCTCGGCCACGGAGAGGGGGGACGAGGTTATTGCAGCTCTACCAGCACCCCAGACCTCTCAGCTCGAAGACTGAAGCACAGCATCTCCAAAATGAGCAGCAGCAACGTGGGGACACCTGAGCTCACAGACTGGTGGGGGTTGGAAGGGACCTCAGGAGATCATCCAGTCCAACCCCCCTGACAA
>NW_010325669.1:0-6656 GCF_000700745.2 Antrostomus carolinensis | reverse complement strand
ACCCATTGCTCCTTGTCCTACCATTGGGCATCACTGAGAAGAGCCTGGCTCCATCCTCCTGACATTCACCCTTTACATATCAGGTCTCCCCTCAGTCTCCTCTTCTCCAAGCTGAAGAGCCCCAGCTCCCTCAGCCTTTCCTCAGCAGGGAGATGCTCCACTCCATCATCTTGGTTGCTCTGTGCTGGACTCTTTCAAGCAGTTCCCTGTCCTTCTTGAACTGAGGAGTCCAGAACTGGACACTGAAGCTCAAGGAGGCTTCAGTCCCCCATGTGTCAGTTCTGAATTTTCAAGAATACAAAAAAAAAAAAAACCCCAAACCCCACTTCCTTTAACTGGGACAGCAGCTGATGACAAACCTGAGACACCCAAGTCACAGCTCATCACAACTACTGAGCTAAATCCTCATCTGTTAATACACCCAAGGGCAGATCCTTGGGTTTCCTCCTCACCCAGCACAGGAGGACATGCAAGGACACGTGGGCACACAGCACTGCTATCTATTGTGTGGGACATGTCACCACACCCAGAGCAGGCAACACAAAGTGACATCAGCTCTGTGACAATCCTGCTCCAACATGAGGACATTGGGCAGACACATCAGCTCCCTCAGCCTCTCCCCATCCACAGGGTGACCTTCACGTGCTCCTGCTCCACACCAGTGACAACACTGGGGACATTCACAACCCACTGGATGTTCAGGCCAAAAGCAAATTATTAAAACCCAGATCAGATAACAGGTTGTTAAACGAGAGGTCTAACGTGTCATGGGGATTTCAGGAAGAAAACAGTCACCTTTGCAGATTTAGACCTTTCCATCACTGCTTCCTGCAGTTTAAAATCCCAAAGGCACTGGTCTGCTCCAAAAAAATCAGGATTTTGACCAGCCTCATCCTCAGCTTTCTTAATATTTATGATTGAGAAGCAACAGAAACCAGAGGATTTGCTCACCTGCTGTTCTGCCCCAGCTAATGCTGCTCAGCTCCAAACCACTGTGTGTCTCTTGTCTGAGCAAATTGCCAGCCCTAAGGCCAACCCCAGCAGGAGAGCTAATTATCTCTACACTGATTTTTCCAAACTAAAATGGATTTGGAAGTGGAGAGAGGAAGTTCCAGCAGCCAGGCACACTGTGCATCCTTGTTTCTGCAAGACAGGGACAGAGGCACCTGGGAAACAGGCTGGGGATTATAAATGAATTATTCTTTACAACGAGCTCAAACTGCATCTAGAGGTTTTCTTGAAGGATGTTACATCAGAGAATCCCAGACTGGTTTGGGTTGGAAGGAACCTTCAAGCTCATCCAGTTCCAACCCCACTGCCAGCAGCAGGGACACCTTCCACTAGACCAGGTTGCTCAAAGCCTCATCCAACCTGGCCGCCAACACTTCCAGGGAGGAGCAGCCACAGCTTCTCTGGACAACCTGGGACACTGGCTCACCACCCTCACACCAAACAATTTCTTCCTCACATCTCAGCTCCATCTCCCCTCTGACACTTTCAAGCCATCACCCCTTGTTCTCTCACTCCCTGTCCTTGGCCAAAGTCCCTCCCCAGCCTTCCTGGAGCCCCTTCAGGTACTGGGAGGCCACTAGAAGGTCTGGTCAACCTAAAGCATTTGAAAGTCAAACTCATTCTGAAAATTCAAAGGAAAAAAAAAAAATTAGATGGCTGATATTCCTCTAGTTCCATGTGTTTAACAGGGGTTTAGAGAAGTGGATGAACATCAAGATGACATTTTGCAGTGGGGACAGAACTATTCAGTTGGATTAACTCCAAAGCAAAAAGCTGCAAAGGATCTTACAACACAGTGTCAGGTGACAAAGTGACAAATGAAAGCTCAGTGCCAGCAGAGTAAAGCAGGACACTGGCAGGGGAGGCACAGGGGACAGAGACAGTGAGGGACTCCAAATTAACTGCCACCACTGAGGAGGAGAAATGCCAGTGGTTTTGTGGCTATATCATCAGAAGTGTTGGTTCAAACCACAGAGACTGGAAGAAAAAGAAGAGAAAGCAAAGTAGAAAACATCACTGTGCCACTGAACACGTCTCCAAACACAGTGAATCTGCATCTTGATGGCTGCATGTGGCTCTGATCTTCCACAAAAAGGTGACAGTTGCATGAGAAAAAGATAGCAAGAAAAGCAACAGGGATAATAAGCAACTCAAAATAGCTTTACCAGACAGAATGAGTTGATTTTAAAACCTTCAGCTTGGAAGGGAAAAAAATAAATAAATAAAAAAAACCCAAAACCAGACTGATTTACTATTTCTTGTAATCCTTTGTGACAGCCCAGACCTTGTCCTAGTAAAAAAAACCAACAACAATTATATAAACCCTAAAGGAATACACAATGCACAATTAAACTGCAGAACTCACTGTGAAATGTTTTAAGAGCACTGAAGTGTTGATGAGATAGAAGTGGAGAAAAGATCCATGGGAAGCTCCTGAGCAGTGAAATGCTGGTTCAAACTGAGCCCAAAGTCTCCTAAGTACAGACTAGAAGCACGTGTCTGTATTTGTTCTGTATCTCATTTGATAAGCACCCACTCCTCACTACCCTCAGAGACAGGAGGATGATGAAGAAAAGCTTTTCATGTGACCAGTACAAACATTTTCATTCTTTTCTTAATTATTCACTAGCAAGCACTTCCTCACATCTATCCCAAATCCCTGCTGCTGCAATTGGAGTCCAGATCCCAGCCTGTGCAGAGTGATGAAAGAAGAGCTTTTCTTCATCTTCTCAACAGTCTATTCTGTATCTGAAGATGAATTGTGTGCCTGTCTGGTCCTCTCTAGATGAAGCAATCCCAGTCATTTTGGGTTGGTTTTTTTTCCCCCCCTCAAAGGTTGTGTTTGCTCTCCTTTGGGAAAGAGAGGCAGAAAGTCAGCATTATTGGGTTTCTGCAGTCATGGACTAAATGGTCATTTTATTTATATTAAAAAAAGACAAAATTCCTTCAAACCACTAAAAGCAGAATCAGAAAGGACAGTTTAGGGAGATTTAAATGCCACAGGACTCTGGCTACAGAGAAACAATCAGTCAAGTCCTCAAGCTACTACTATTCTGCAATCCTCTATAGGCAGGACAGCAGAAATCACTGAAGATGAGCTCAGCTGCCAGCTGGAGATGAAATACTGCAAAGTCACACACAGGGACAACTCCAAAAGACATCAAGACAGATTAGTAGAGCAGCCTTTCCCTGAAGATTCAAAGGAAATATCCCCTTTTAGCTTACTAGCTATCACAAACGAGGTGCTTGGAGGGTAAGCAGGAAAACAAATTCAGTGTGAGAGCCCAGACACACCATCACATCCCTCAGAACACGAACAAGCACTTCAGAATCTCTCTTTTGACAGTGATAAATTAAATTATAGAAAGGAATGTACTTCTGTGAGGAAAAAAAACCCAAGAAAATACAAGTTATAAATAATTGAGCAGCACATTCTCACAAGCTGTTCCCTTCAGATTGCATCAGGGTGCAGATCGAAATCAAAAGGGTTCTATGAATTATAAGGATTCAGCATCTCCAAGTTGTTTGTAGAACTTCAGCACTGAATGAGAAAGTATCCATAAAACAGGAGATAATTGCACTGTGAATGAGAAAGTATCCATAAAACCAGAGATAATTAAGTAAAGAGTCACCTTCAGGCAGAGATTGATGATGCTACAAACATCAAGACAGATCAGTTCATCGCCTGACAGATCGTTAGTGCCGATACCAGATTATTTCACAGGAACAGTTGCTGATCCTTCTTTTTTTTCTCTCTCCACAACAGAATTTTTTTTCCACAGAATCCCAGACTGGTTGGGGTTGGAAGGGACCTTCAAGATCATCCAGTCCCAACCCCCCTGCCAGCAGCAGGGACACCTTCCACTAGACCAGGTTGCTCAAAGCCTCATCCAACCTGGCCACAAACACTTCCAGGGAGGAGCAGCCACAACTTCCTTGGGCAACCTGTTCCAGTGTCTGACCACCCTCACAGTGAAGAACTTCTTCCTAATATCTCATCTAAACCTCCCCTCTTTCAGCTTAAACCCATCTCCCCTTGTTTTGTCATTAACTGCCCTTATGAAAAGTCCTTCCCCAGCTTTCTTGCAGCCCCTTCAGGTACTGGAAGGCTGAAGCTGGTCAGCATCAGCCTGAGCAGAAGGGAACACTAATATAATTAAAGCATTATTATAATGAACTGTCTTTTTAAAAGACTCTTAATTATGTACATATGACCAGAAGCTCAGGCTCATTTTCAGGAGATTGCAGTTTCCCTGTCTGGGTGGCAGGAAAATGGGCTGAAAGATGCTTCAAAAGATCCTGGGAGGTTTTTATTAGCAGACAATTTACAGTTGTTACAAGCAGCTTCCTGGGCAAGCTCTGTGGCCAGCAGTCAGTGTCTAGACTGTCTGCTTTATTTCTTCACAGCAATGCTTTGCTGGCAGTTGGCATTTCATTAATGGCTGTATGTAAAGTGAGGGATGGGACTTGTTGAGATGGGACTGGTGGAGCCAAGGTGAAGCTTGGCACATGGTGCAGCTAAAGGGTGCAAAGTCAAGACAAGTCTGTATAGTTTTAGCTCTGTTAGACATCAAGTTCTCACAGTTTTCAGCCTCTGGGGATTTTTACAGATACTGTGTATGATCTTTTAGATGTTCTTCAATTCTTACTGTGCCTGGGGCCTTGAGGAGGCACTTTGTAGCCAACTCCATGTAAGAGAAGGAATACTTCATCCCAAAGCTGACCAAGGGTCTCCTTCCTTTCTCCTCACCCAAGGACAAACCACAGCCACCACAGCTTCCTACCACCAGTAAAGGTGGTCCCAAGAGTGGTCACAAGGACACTGATCCATCTTCACTCCTCCACTCCAAAACACAAAGAGAGAAACTGTTAAGCCAGATGTTTTTCATTACCCCTCACTTCACATCTGTAACACAGACCATTATCCTCATCTCACCCACTGCAGCAGAGATTAGGACCAGCTTGGCCAGTCTTCATTGTTAGCACCCAACCCTGAAGACTCAAACTGCTGCTCCTTACTGTGTCCTGGTTTCCATGCTCATCTGACCCACCATAAACCAGCTACACACCCCAACCACCTCAGACAGTCTTCTACCAGGAGAGGGAATTGCAAGCAGCTCGTGAAGGAAGGACACATCCAAGTTCATAGAATCATAGAATGGTTTGGGTTGGAAAGGACTTTAAAGCTCATCCAGTTCCAACCCCCCTGCCATCAGCAGGGACACCTTCCACTAGACCAGGTTGCTCAAAGCCTCATCCAACCTGGCCGCCAACACTTCCAGGGAGGGGGCATCCACAACTTCCTTGGGCAACCTGTTCCAGTGTCTGACCACCCTCACAGTGAAGAACTTCTTCCTAATATCTCATCTAAACCTCCCCTCTTTCAGCTTGAACCCATTTCCCCTTGTTTTGTCATTAACTGCCCTTATGAAAGTCCTTCCCCAGCTTTCTTGTAGGCTCCCTTCATGGACATTAGATGTCTAATAACACAGCTGGCCCCCAAACCCAGTACCCTCTCATCAAATCCCTTGTACCAGTCTAGACACTGGGAAGTGACAAAACAAGTGCAAGATGAAGTGGGGGGGCAAACTGATCCAGCTGCAAAAACAACTCAGAGAAGGTGGGAAAGGGTTAGAGTTGTGTTTCAGCAGCCACATGAATGCTGTGCCACACCAACGTCTGGGAGGAGCAAATGAAAGATGGAGAAACTGCTTCAAACAACACTGGCCCTTCAAAATACACCCCAAAAGTGAGAAACAACGTGGACTTCACCACAGGCACCTTCACCCAGACCATGTCAGTGCCCCTGACTCTGGACCAGGAGCAACACAGCAGGTTAGTGTCTGCTTGGACAAACTTACTGAGTTTTTATACATCTAGCAAGACTCAAATCTTGACTCTTGCCATCACCAAGTGCCTCACTGCCATCCTCACACCACCTCCTCCCTAAGCTGGAAATGGGACTTCTCCTTCCACACAGCAACACACGGTGAAGCAGAACTGTATTAAAGTAAAACAGTTTTTAATGGGGTTATTTTTCTATACAGATCCATTTTCCAACCAGGTTTACCACAGGGCTTGTCCTAATGTTGTCACTTTTAGTACAGGAGACACTGAGGAGCTCACAGGGGCTAAGCAAGAACCTCAGAACTTGCTGGACCCCATCCATAAGTTTATGGATGAGAACAAAACCTCAGGTTTCCAAGTTGAGTACTAGAAATCTGAACAACACAGGGACAGGGCTGTAACAGTTCCAATTCAGCTCCCTTGGAAGCTGTAGAAGAAAACAAACCAGAGAACATCCTTCTTCCAGGTTATCAGTACCAGCTCAGGAGTCAAGATCTCAGAAAAGCTCCTGCTATTTGCACTGTCACATTGCTCCAGCCTGGACCTGAGGTAGCACCAAACAACCTCAGCAAGTTGGGCTACAGCAACAGCATCTCTGGCTCCCACACATCCAGCTCAGGTGTCTCAACATCATCCCCATGCAGCCAGTCAAGAGCCTGAGGGTACCAAGAGGGACCTAAGGTGGTGTCCCTACAGGAGGTAAGGTGGGTTACATCCATTAACCCCAAATAAGAACATTATTTGCCAAGCATTCAAGTCAGAAGACCTAGAACCTTAAATAATAATAATAATAATTA
>NW_010325668.1:37276-64119 GCF_000700745.2 Antrostomus carolinensis | reverse complement strand
CCAACATTCTGTGATTCTGTGATTCTGTTCCTCATTTAGGGTAAGTTTCCAAGTTGCTGATGGACTGCATCAATGTCAACATGGGATTAATTTGCTGGGGGTTTTTTTAGGTGATCTCTAAATGGAAGAGAAATACACATGTATTAAAACAACAGTTAAACAGCAAATTAAAACACCCCCAAGTTATGAAATATCAAAATAAAGGCTGCCAGTCCAAAAGGATAAGCCTGGCTCAGATGCTGAACCAAGGTCAAGGAACCCTGGTAAGTACCTAAATAACTTCTACTTAATTTACTATAAAAATCAAATGTAGGTATTTTATGAACCTTGCAATGAAATACAGGGAAAGCATGCACAGGGCCGTGGCTAAGGTAAGTGAAGGCTGCTCCAGAAAAGGGCTTCAGCCTCAGGACTCCTATGGGATGCAGAGCACAGTGCTTAAAACTGAGACTAATTTTGCATTCCTAGGTGATTTGACATTTTGAAGTCTGATTTGCAGAAGTGAAGAGCACTTGCAGATATATCTGCAGTAAATGAGAATTTATTCAACTTTTGACTAAATTAGGTGCATTGCCGTGTTATATTTTCTGACAAAATCAGGCCACAAGTATTTCTAATTGCATATTTAAATTAAAAGGTATTTTTTACTATTCTGTCTGTAAGCCTAAGTTCCTCATCTGTAAAATAAGGGTAATACCAGTTCTCACAACAGTGTTGAGAAAATGAATTGGAGTTTGTGAAGCACTTGGATACCATAGCAATGAGCACCATGGAAAAGCCCAGGAGGAAAGGAATAAATCTGTCTTCAGAACAATATTTGAATAGTGTGTGGTAAATAAAGCATGGGCCACATAGTGAACAGCAAGGAGAAAATAAAATTATTACTTAGTGAGCATAGTCTATTCTGTACAATGAGTGAAGCCGGGACCCTGTCAAAAGAACAGCGTGTGATCTAATTACAATTAAATAGTGTCTCATAATGCAAATGCACAAAAGGGACAAATTACAGTTGCACAGGCCACCTCAATGTTGGCATTTCTAAATTTTTAACCTCTTGAATTTAAAAAAAAAACCAAACACCTTTAGGTTGCAAACGTGTAATGTATGTGTATAAATGATTCCCTCACCCTTTAATATTTGGAGATATTTACCTCACCTACCTCAGCCACTGCTACATGGTTGAGTGGCAAAAGTGTTTTTCTCCTCTTGGAGATATCTCAGAGCCAAGATTTAATGCTGTCATTCACACATTGATGTTGTACAGTTTTAAATTCAAAATTTACCTTCTTTGGGAGTCTGTGCATGATCATCAGAGACAGGTAGTGTTCTCCAGAGAGCGATCCAGAGGAGGACCTTAATTTCAGTGATTAAAATTTTGTCTTTTGCTTGAGGTGCTTCATATTTCAAACCAGCCTACTATTTTTTGGTGCAGAAGCAACGTTATGGAACAATGATCTTTTGCGACTCCACAGTCCCGAGGCTAGCACTGAGCCTTTCTGACTCCTGCTGAGATTTGGAGCCGCTTCAGAGCTGCTGTAAATTGCACTGGGTTATCTGTTGCCCGCAAGAAGGGTGATGAAATTAAGATTTGACTGTTCGGTGGCACTCCAGTTGTGTCCCTTTTTCTGATCATGGTTTCTCTAGTGCTTAGCAGGATGTGAGGTGACATTGAATCGTTACACCAATTTATTGTTATCTAGAGAATTTCCTGTTACTGGGCATCCTCTAGCAGCTGGTTGAGGCAATTTTGGGATCAGAAGAAGCTGCAGCACAAATAAAAGACCTGGCTCATTAAGTTTAAGACTTAGAGCAATGAGATACTCATCTTCAGTTTAATCTGCTGTGTTGCCTCCTTTGTGTACAAGGCATCAGCTACATCCACAGACAACTTCTGGCAATTATGACCTGTTTGATTATCCCTGCATAATCAGGAACTATTGATTCCTGATTATAGAAACCATAGGTCTCCATACCGATTCCTAGTGCCCAGCAAGGACCCATCATTCAGTAGGGTCTAGTTTGTTTGTTTTTTTCAATTTTTCATATTTATTGGTCACAGATGTGGTTTTGCAAACTGCTCTGAGGTTAAAAGTCATCCACCTGAATTTACAGAGCAAATTCTAGGTTAGCAGGCCATTTGCCAGAAACCCTCTAACCCCAGCACATATTTATGTCATTCCTGATGTCAACGGCTAGACAATTCCAACTCCTTGTCAGGGAGGGTCATAAATGGAGGCAGACCTCCCAATAACTAAAGTTAGCTCCCTGGCAAGTTTGAGAGGGAGATGGAGCTCCTTCGCTTGAGTCAGTGTTTAACAGAGTCTGAAATAGGAGCGGAGCAGTTGGTGTGAAATGCTTTTACAGGCTTCAGTTGCTGAGTGGAGGGAGCTGTTGAGGTCTAATCCGATGTTTGTTTATTTAGGGATTTCAGAGGTAGATAGAAGGAACCTAGAATCCCAAATGCAGGGTTTACCAAATCGAATCCACACTTTAAAGGAGGAGAATAATGTATTTGTTATCGGAATGTGCATAATGAGGTGGGATGTGGCTGTCTGGGCATTCAGGAGGAGAAAAATCCAGGTAAGCCCCAAGGGGAAAGCCTGGTGTTACTGCAGTCAACGGGATTTTTGCCATCCATTTAGCCAGAGGGAGATTTAATCTCTGGCAGCCTGTCAGGGGATGACACCGTGCCACAGGCATTCACAACATTATCAGTGACACTTAGGTGGGTATTTTTCTCTCTGTTTCAGTGGCTGTCATATAGTCTTTGTTCTCGGGTGAGATCATTACTGGAGAGCCACTGAAAACTGAGTCTCCATTCTGCTTCCCCGCTGGCAATGCCCTCACTTCTCCAGTGTCCCGCTTCCCTCTGAGACACTGGAACTCATCTTTGGGCTCAAAGACTTTTTCCACACCCAGGAAGAGAAGAGACAGATGGTCCATCCCCTCTCATGTGAACAGGATCAACCTCCTCCACTGCTTAAAAACCACATAAGCCAGCTGAGGATTCCAGGTGGTATTTATCCCAAAGCATTTCCAACAATCCCACAAGAATGTTAATTACTGACACCAACAATCTTGTTCTCATTCATATAATGGGAGTGCCTAAAGGTCTTACCTCAGGTTGGGTCCTATTGTATTAGATCACAAAATAAAAGCAAGTCCTTTCCCCAGCAAGGTGATAGTCTTGAAGGTTAGCCCTGCAGAAGTTAGAAGGAAAGTAGAACCACGGAAAGGAGTTGCAAGTCCACATTTCACATCTCCCAAGTCCTAGTGCTTCAGCACTATGTAAACACTATCACATTTTCTCCAGGTGTCTGTGCCAGCAAAGGCAGGGAGGTGAGACTGCAGTCCGAGAGTAAGTTAAAACAGAGAGGAAAAAAGTGGAGAGGAGAAAGGGTAAAAACAAAAGGAAGAGAATTGATACATAGCACATAGAAATAGTCATTTGCCTCTGGGCTGGGGAAATCGAAGAAACAATCTTAGACCAGCAACAGAGAGGTTGCTTGGAAAATACACAGTCCATTGCTCCCGGTGATCTCAGCACACTTTAGAGACACTAATTAAACCTCACCTCTGCCCAGTGTGTGGAACGTTACTAACAGCAGCATCGCCCTGGCAATTTTTTTTTTTTTTTTTTTTTTCGGTTCCCTGATAGATAAAGCTGATGTCTTGGGTCATATGGCTGGAATCCTTCATCATCCTCATTCTTTGACCATGACAGTTGCTCCCCATTTTTACACACACACAAACAGCACATACACACTGCACCCACCTGACAGAAGAGGCTAAGGCACACTTCCCGCTGGCTACGCAGCACTGTCATCTCTCTTCAGCTTTGGGACCCATGCACTGCTCAGGGGGCTGATCAGCTGCCTCTGTGGGGTCCTGGAAGTGGAGAGGAAAAAACACGTTACCTGCATGAGATAAATGGATCAGCTGGAGATAGATGAGCAAGTCTCATGCGTAAAGCTTGAGACTAGATAGATTCAACTGTTGTGTCAAGACCTACCACTCCCACAAGTGTCCCTTGCTGTTGGCGGTCAGTCATGGCTGGCTTGTACCTCAGACTACTAGCTTAGGTATTTAAAACTGAATATACATATATATTGAAAATAGTCGGAGGCACAGAGTAGTTTTAGAACCTTGTGACAGAAGAGTAAATATGAGCAAAATTACCTCAGTCCACTAATTTAGCACTTCGAACCCAGTGGCACAGGTCATTAGTGTGATGTAGTGAAGCCAAGGATGATAATCTGTAGGAACAGGAAAGAAGACTGACATTGGACAATAGGTCAGGACAAGGACAGTTCTGTTTGCTGTGGTGAGCAGCTATCTTGTTCATACACTTCTCAGGCAGCCCTTTAAAATCAGAGTTTTGGGTCTGTTTCCTCCTACTTCTCAAAACCTCATCACCCTTTCAACCACTGTGAAGGAATTGCCTGTAAGCATAATGGATTTTTCATGGAAGAGATACTGGACTTCTTAATTTTTACTACGTCATCTGAAAAAGGGACAGGCTTAGCTGTAAAATTCAACCTTTCAGAACAGATCTTCAAGTTCAGATGCTTTGAAGACCTTACTGTGCAGTTTTAGACATAAATTTATCCATGCATAGAAGTGCAGAGACCTAATTTGACTCCATCCAATAAATTAAACATCTTGATACCAACACCAGAAAGCAACAGATCCAAGACCTCATTTAGACACAATTTCCACTCCTCAAGTGCATATGGTGCCACTGAAGGATGCCTGGAGGACTTGCCTTTTGCCAGTCACCCCGTGCCACACGATCTGTGCACCATGATCATAGGTGTCTCTCAAAGCACCTTTCTGCCAAGAAAGGCGGGGGGTCGTGCTGCAAAAAGTCCTGACAAGACCTTGGTGACATAGCTGTCAGAGGAGAGCATGGAGGTCTCTTTCCAGAGAGCAACACAAGTCATAGAGCCCTGATTTCTTAAAGAGCAAAATAAGCTTCTGTTCCCAGCAGTTTCTAGTTTGAAAGCAGAGCTATGCCTTGAGTCATTCTGCATAAATTTTCTTTTTAAATCATTTCTAGCCTCTTGCAAATTTTAAGCATCTCCAAAACCAGGACAAATTTGCCAACATTTCTTCTTAGTTTTCAAAACTTCAACTTCTTACCCCCATTAGTGCTGTCTGAGTCTTTATCAGATGCAGGACTGAGCAATTTGGAGACACAAGGACAGTTTTAAAAAGAAAAGAATACACTTTGTGCTGAGGAATGGTACTACACTGACAGCTCTAGCAGATAAAACGTGGGTAGCCTTCAAATAGGTAAAGTGTTTTACTCGCTAAAGCTGTCAATCTGGCACTTTTCACACACATTAATTTTACTTTCTTTTTTTGTTTAAACATCCCTTCAGGGCAACCATTCTGGAAAAACACCACCATACTGTCACCTTTCCATGCTCCTCCCAGGGGATGGGTGATCAAAGTCGGGAGAGCAAAACATGCAACTCCAATGGGATATGAAATGCGGGTGATCATGCCGTGAACCTCTGTATCTTCCTGACAGCTACGCTGCACATGAAGCACATCAGGATCTATAAGTCTGCTGTCACGATGTGGTTTTACCACGTATTTTTATTTCCTTAGTACCTGAATGGCAGCTTTAGAAATCAAATTACAGTCTGAGTGCTACAGGCTGCAGCCCCCTGACTGAGCCACTAAATCAGACTAATTGAAACAACAAATATGCCTGAATAGCAGTTCCTTAAGAAAATGTTGCCCTGAAAACACACCGCTTTTACTTACTAACATAACTTGACTGCACTTATTGACTTGCTTGGTATTTCTGCTCCTGCATTTGAAGTTTATTGATTCTAAGAAATATGAAATGGGTTTCAGAGAGGTCAGAAGGTGATTTTATGTCCAAGTGAGACACAAAGACATTCAGAGATACTAAATGGAGCGAAGGGAACTGCAGGAAACTAAAGGCTGATAGTTCATGCCAACAGAGATCAGCAGGTTTTGAAAATCACTGCCCTTTGAGCAGCTTGGCCCAAAAAGTGGTGAAGGTGCTAACCCACCTTCTAGTGAAGAGCTACCACCAGATTGTAAATATCTCCACCTACTCCTCCTCCCTAATACCCATTTATTGGGGGGATATGCTCTTAGAAGGACCACAGGTTGAAATGGCATATCCTCCTTCAGTGGAGTGAGAGGGAAATCTGAGAGGAAAATATTCTTATGCTAGGCAGTGGACATCTGGCGTAAAAGCAAGAAGTTTGCACATTCCCAAAGGAACTCGGCTAAAAAGGATCACTACCAAAAACTGGAGAGAATTTTGATGTTTGGAACAAATTTACATTGCTAAAAATGGGGAATTGGTAAAGAAAGAGGTTAAGGCTATCAGAAGTACTCTTCATTACTGAAAGTACAGAAAACTATGTATTCAACAAGAAATCCATTTCTCAAAAAGACTCTCATTTCATGTTCAAAAACTGACAGTGAGGGCTGAGAAGAAATTGAGGTTTATGTCTATATCATCTGGAATGAACATTTACATTCTATGAGAAAAAGAAATGGCATTTTTCAGATGCGAGCCCTCTGAGGCAGGTAAAAAAAAGATATATTTGACAGAGGAAGAACAGCTTTCTCACAAATCTAATGTTTTTCTAGCCCCAAATGCCTGCAGTCTGCCTTTAAAACCCTCTTTCAGGCTGATGCTTGCTTCATGATCTGTTAATTTTGTCTAAACCATCCTCTCAAATGCTAGTCCAGCTTCTGACCTCTAGCCCACTCACCAGGTATCAGGCAGCACTCATCCCATCCTTCTGGGGTTGTCATTGCTGTATCTGCAGTGAGCCAGTACTTCTCACTCTGCCAGGTCATTCTAGGAAGTACTACTTTTGGAGAAGGGAGCGTAGGGGAAGACAAGGAATAGCATTGATGATGTGCTTTTTTGATGCTTTTACTGCTTGTACTACTGTTAATGTGTGTTTTTACTAACGACAGAGCTCATGTGTTATGCTTAGCTTAAAAGCAAAGCTGTAAAAAAGTACCAGTGAAAGGCATCAGGAAGAAAAACCGCACATAACACTCCTATTCTCTTATTCTCTTTTTTCTTTTTTTTTTTAGTATTGCATCCAATTTCTGGCAAATGCAGGAGTCCATGGGGTATGTTGCCTCCAGAAGCCTCCCATGCTGTGCACAGGCTCCTGCTGCAGGAAGTGAGCAGTGAGAACTCTGACACTGAACAAGGCAAACACCTCACTGTGAGCAATTTCCAAACCAGAAGGATGAAGAAGTTAGTCTTGTTCCTGGCTACAGTCAGTTCTGATGCGTGAAAGGTTTTACTAATTTTCAGTTGACACAGGTGAATGATGCCTACCATAGTAGAAGTGACAAAGCTAAGAAATCTTGCACTTCACCTAAAAATTACAGATATGATGTATGTAGAGAAGAGGTAAGCACAGAAACCTCTGTGATTCTCTCACCCAAATAGCTTATTTGCAGTGTTGAAAGACTAACTGAACTCAGATAAGAGATCAGATCCTGACTGGGTTTTGGAACAAACCACTCAAAAATAGATTTTTTTACTCAAATTAACATGGGCATCAGTGAGTCCAGTACTAGATCTGCAGCAGTTGACTCCAGTCAGCTGACAGCAGCCTGAATGATAAACAGATATTAATTAATAAAAGTTGTGCACCAACTTATGCAGTGCTAGGAATTTAATCAGCCCCTCTAAAAAAGCCACAACTAGACTCTTGAAATTGGGCAGTGAGGGAAACTGCTCTAAGTCAGCACTTACAATGGGGATTTTCTCTCTGACCAAAGGAATCTGTTGTTAAATGTATGAGGAAACAACAGACAGTGAAAGAGATGGTCTGAAAAATTAGCAGCATATACACTTGTGTTGAAAAGTCTTGTTCACATTAGGACACCTTCACCTGAACAAGAGAATGAGGATTTAAAAAAAATTAAATTAGGGAAGACTGCACACGGTGCTAAGGAAACCTGAACAGAGTGCACCCATCCTAAAGTTCAGCTCCTATATGGAATTTTTACGTGGAGTATAGCAGATGCTAAATGAAGGGGTGAAAAGGCTCACAGGTCTGTGAAAAATAAGAAGAAATGCAGAACCAACAGCAAGCGGACACTCGTGGGTGACCAGAGGAAGGGGGAAAAAATGCAAGTCCTTGTGATTACAGTTAAGCACAAATAAATACGTAGGAAAAGACCATTTTCTGTTTCCTGCAAGGAGTCAAGTTTGGGGGGAAATGGCCAATGCCAAATATTTTTCTCTGCTGGAGGCATCAGCGGGGTTCTGACAGGCATGTTAGGAAAACAGACCACAGGTTTGTGCATATTCAACAGCCCCTATGGGAGACATAATTTTCTCAGGCTGCTGTTTGGGTTATGTTTGGCATTTGAACTGTTTCATGGGCTTTGATAGCTTAGGATCTGTGTAGATGATGTTTTGTTCCGAGGGAAAAGAGTAGAAGCACATGACCAGGAGCTCTGGTCAGCTTTTGAAAGACCCAGACCAGCAGAGCTCAACAAACAAAACTCCTTTGTAATGGAAATGCCATACCTAGGCATGAAATTAAAAAAGCAGTGTGTACAAGCAGATTACAATAAGATTGAAGTCATCCCCAGTATTCCTGCCCCAGCAGAAAAGGATGCAAAGTTACGATACCTTTGAGTAGTGAACTGTCTACCCAATTTAGCTGCCCAAGCAATCAATGACGGATCTTTATGTGCAAGACAGCAGACCTAACATACAGATCTTCACAGGGAAACTGAAAGGAGCTAATTAATAGCCCCAGATAAACAGAATTAAGTGCAAAACTGGACATAGATCTTTACAGAGCAGTGCTGACTGAGCTGAATTCTCTCCTTGCACTCTCACTAGTGCTTATGACCCTAGTGAGGCATAAAGATTAATACTTATACAAAAAGCATTTGTTCTCCTTTTTATTTTTTTTTGTAAAGCACTTGTCAGCTGCCTACTTGCATGTCTCATCTGGTTTCAATTAGAGATAGTATTATTCTTTACTTACAGCCTTAGCTGGGTGTAGTTTTGCTCTCCCCTGTCCCATTCTGGAGGAGCCCAAAGTGACACCTTTCTATCCTTACTGCTATGATTGCTAGGAAGTAAATTCGATAATAAGTCAGACTCTTGTTTACACTCCAAATTGACCAGCTCTGTTCCTGTCAGTGGGGTTGCCCTGTTTGCAAAGCAGTTTGAAACTCTCTGGTGCCCTGAACTTCAGAGGGGTAATGACCGTTATTCAGAGTTAACACACAAATCACTGGGCAGGCAGGAAAAGTCATGCAAATTTTCTTTGTTCCCAGAAGGCACAGCTTAAGTGGCCTCAGAGGAGCTTAAGGAAGAGTTTCAAGGCTGTCCTTGAACATGGAATGCTTCCTGGGGCATCACAAATGCCAAAGAAACTTCTTTCTGTAACTGTTTAGCTAATTACCACTGCTGTGGTGTGCAAAGGGGACACCAAAGGGTAGAGCCTCTGCAATGAAGGCAAACACTTCAGTATGCTGAATACACTGAACAGCCCCAAAAAGTCAAGCTATGCAGATCAGCTCACTGCACAAGTGACAAGTTTCTGAAGGTGACAACACCTAGAGGGGCAGCATCTTCCTGTGTGACTCCACTTGCTTTCTTAATTAGGCTTCTGTAATCATAAAATCATCATACGGCGATTAGAAAAAGCTGGCTCCCTTTGGAGAAATACCATTGTAGTGCAGAAATGGATAATGTATATTTTCCAGCAAGGCCTATATAATAGTAGGAAGGGTGTCCCAACCATCAGTACATACCCTCAGAAGCGAAGGACAATGCACTAGGGGTCACTTGGGCTTTTCTAGAAAAGGTTAAAAGACATTTAATTTACTTTGAGGATTGGACTGTACATGGTGGTTTGCAGTCACGCACTGGGCAGGCCAGTGGAAGCAGCTACTGACCTCCTCCACCAGCCTAGTTCACTTTGACCCATATATTTTAAGGAGAAATCATAGAGTGGTTTGGGTTAGAAGGGACCTTAAAAATCATCCAGTTCCAACCCCCTGCCATGAGCAGGGACACCTTCCACTAGACCAGGTTGCTCAAAGCCTCATCCAGCCTGGCCTTGAACACTCCAGGGGAGGGGACATCCTAAATCCTAAAAATCCTAAATCCTAAAGTTCGAAATCCTAAAGTCTGGCCAGCAGGAAAGGTCTGTCTGGCAAGACATACCCTCAAGTGCCTTTGAGAAGACACAGAATGAAGTTAACACTGAAAATGAAGAGCCTGCAGTGCACAGGCAGCTCCTGCAGCAGGGAAAGCTGAAAGCAGGTTTTTCAGGATCATGGTGCCTAAATTCTGTGCAAATTTCACTTCAGTCATCTGCTTGGATCTAGCCTTAAACCCCCCTTTATTCCTGTGAAGAACAGCAATATTTCCGTGGTGTTTCACAGTGTCACTGTTAAACTCAGTAATCCCTCTTCAAGACCTAGGGGTGGAAGGTCTTGCACAAAAAAGCTTTTATTTTACAACTAAAAAGGTAAAAAAGGACATCAAATAACAGAGTTGGCCTGAAGGCACCGAGAGGATTCAGAGAGATGTAGTATGCTTGGGAAAGGTAAATCTTGGGCTCGGGGTCTGCAGCTGATCTTGGGCCCCTCACTTCAGCGGACACAGCTGCCTTGATGCTGCGCAGCTACACGTGCCATTCCTTGAGTGAGGTCTCTTGGCTCCAATTTCTCTGAGGTGCCTTTCTATATGGAATCTAAAGATCATTAAAATCTTTCAGAGGACAACCATGAGATCCAGCCAACATTCCTTCTTTCAATAAATAAAACAGTTTCCAGCACAGACGGCTCTGTGAATTATTGCAGAGCACATAATAGTCCCTGTATTTGCCTACACAATCGCTGCGCTCCCCAGATCTAACTCATTACTGTGCTTAGCGAAGTGCTTTGAACTGTCTCAAGCAGGAAAAGCACCATATAAGAACAAATTTTATTCTCATAAAAAGGTCTTAAGGCAAGTTAGAGGCACTATTGACACACGGGCTATGTTATAATTGGCGAATGTTCACAAAGGCAAAATCCAGCTTTGTGCACCGAGCTGGAGGGTACCTGAGTGCACAGTGAGTCTGTCTGAGTGCGTCCTCTCCTCTGCCCTACAGCGCTTCCAGCTCCCACAGACGCACTGGCTGTTGGAGACCCATGACTTCTGAAACACAGCTCTTCCACTTGGGATGAAAAGCAGGAGTCTGCTGAACCTGATTTTAAAAGGTGACATGAACCTCGCTGACTAGTACCTGGCATTACCCAGCTGCACCTCAGCCTTTCCTGACCCATGGAATGGGTTTTCCCATTGGCCTGGAGTGCAAGTGTGATGAGGAGTGGCTGAGGGAACTGGGATTATTGGAGCACAAGTGTGATGAGGAGCAGCTGAGGGAACTGGGGTTGTTGAACCTGGAGAAAAGGAGGCTGAGGGGAGACCTTCTCGCTCTCTCCAACTCCCTGAAAGGAGGGTGGAGAGAGGTGGATGTTGGTCTCCTCCCATATAACAAGTGATAGAACAAGAGGGAATGGCCTTAAGTTGTGCCAGGGGAGTTTTAGGTTGGATATTAGGAAAAAATTCTTCACTGAAAGGGTTGTCAAGTACTGGAACAGGCTGCCCAGGGAGGTGGTGGAATCACCATCCCTTGAGGCATAGGTGGGGAAAGGACATGTAGATGGGGACTTGGGGACATGCTTTAGTGGTAAACTTGGTAATGCTAGGTTTACAGTTGGACTAGATGGTCATAATGGTCTTTTCCAACCAAACTGTTCTACGATTCTATGATTTTGGTCACCATCACAACACAACTCGACAGCCCCAAGGATCACAACTGCATCCCTGCACCTCAACTGAAGCATGTGCCACCCTTTCCACAGCTGTCACCTCAGCTCCACTGTGACCTGCAGCACCCTCTGTTGTTCCCTTCCTGGAGTTCACCCAGCTGGCCCAGGACTTTGTCCGTCTGTCCAACCAAGGAACAAGTGACAGGACAAGAGGAAACAGCCTCAGGTTGCACCAAGGGCAGTTGAGATTGGATCTGAGGAAGAATTTCTTTGCTGAAAGGGTTCTCAGGCATTGGAAGGGGTTGCCCAGGGCAGTGGTGGAGTCCCCATCCCTGGAGGGATTGAAGAGTCGTGTAGACATAGTGCTGAGGGACACGGGTTAGTCGGGGACTTGTCAGTGTTGGGTTAATGACTGGACTCGATGATCTTAAAGGGCTTTTCTAATTGAGGCAATTCTGGGATTCTGTGTTTCTGTGACTATTCCTTTCCCATTTCATTTACTCTCTCCCAAAAAGCTACCAAGGCACCACCGTTACACCAGTCTGCCCCAATCTGGATTCATTTCCTGCTTCCTAATCTTGCCAAATTTATTTCCAAAATATTATCTGTGAAACAGAGGATTGCTGTAGGTATAGGGCTGAGATAGCTGAAGTCCTTCTTACTAGGAATAGGTAGAACTCAAATAGCTTATAGTGACCTAGAAGTCCTGGAAAAAAAAATAACATTTGGAAGTGTCAGGTCATTCATCTACACAAAAGTCTTTGTATCAGTGCTGCACTTAAGGATGTTATCAGAGAAGCCAGGAATGTTCTTGGCGTTGGAGGGTAGCAGGTAGAACATTTTTTGCAGGCTCGGACAAAAATGTTGGGTTGTCCCAAGCCAATGTCATGTCCCAGAAGGACATCAGAGTCAGCACTTTCACTGCTGTAATTACTAGCAACCAAGATAAATACATTAAATATTAATGGAAATAATGAGAAATAACAAAAACAAATACAGAAACCACAATGGTATGTGCTTGCAGGCACATGTGCATGTGCGTGTGTCCAATGGACTCGTGATCATCCAAGATCCTGGCTCACAAGTGACATTCAATCCTTGAAACTTCCCACTGTCTTGAATTCTTTTGGTAAAAAGGAAGTCTTGTGGCCCATTTTAAAGCTCTAACAGCTTCATTTTGACTAGAAAGCACACTACTTTTCAGGAGGTTTGAGCTCAGTTTCTCTTCTGGACTAACAGGTATTTGGAAAGCTGCAGAGGCTGCATAATCATTCTCAGAGAGAAAACTGTGTCCCCCACAATATGCTCTGGGCTCACAAATCTGCCTTCAAGACTAATGGTTCATCATGCAGCCTTGAGTCTTAAAGACAAGAGCAGGAGATGGAAAGAGCGAGCAGAAACCTCCAAAAATCTCAAGTGCTCAAGGCTTCTGATACCATAGGACTGAGGAAGGGGAAAAGCACGTGTGCTGGCACCTTCTCCAAAGGCTGCATGCCGAGACCCCCAGTTGCTGCGCACAGGAGCTCAGTGCAGGCAGAGCCTCGGGATTTAACTTGCAATGAACCTACACATAAATGATCTGCACCTAAGGATAGGTCACTAGAACCTGCAAGAACCTGACCATGAGATGCATCACTGGGCCCACTGTGGCAGCCATGTTGAGGGTGACATCTCTAGAGAAAGGGTCTGGTGTGTGCAGTATCTCTGTGGTTGAGCGTACAGGAAACATTGCTTGAGAGCTTTCACTTCAAGTGTGCACTAAAAGGTTTTTTATATTTCTCAGTCTGGTTAAATTTTCTTGGCTGCCCTCCACTCTGCCCACAAAGTGCTGCTGGAAAAGTAAAAAACTCTTATTTGTGTGCACAAAGTTTGGGAGTTTTCTTCCTCCACGCAATGATGAACTATTTAATGGACATTTAATCCAATAGGTCCCTTACTCTGTGTCCAGTGGCCTGTTTGTCCTCTCCATTGCTTTAGCTGAGCATGAATTCAGTGATGTTAGGAAGTAGGAAGAGACCTGGACTGGTGACGTGCTCACCTAGCTTCATTTTCGGATCTTTCCTGATGGGAGAAATTGAGAACCAAAGATGTTCCACGAAACCTACTCATCCAATTAACTGGAGCACTTTGAAAATGTGATATAGATCAGTCGAACACCCCAAGCTTCTCCCAGAACAGAACGTGAGTGTGCAGACACTGCAATTTTGGGGAGCATCAAGAACCAGACAGATTAGCTTTGTGGCTTTTTTTAGTTGGTTCTAACTTGTTTTTGACTACTTGCCTGCTCACTATTAACACCCCATGGTGCAGTTGTGTTTGACATCCTTATAACAAACCCTGATTTATATGGCCTCACACAATTCCTTCTCCTTTGTGTGGCCTTGAGAACAGCATAACAGGCATACTAAAATGGAACCCATTTAAATTAGTCGCTACCAAAGGAGCAGACATCTTCAAAGAGGATTATCTTTGTGAATCAAACTTCACCCTTCCTGAATAATCAAGTTTTTTTTTTTAATGAAATGTAGCTTTTGGGGTTTGGCAGAAGTGGACAAATACTTGCTCCAGTGAGCAGATTTAAAAAAAAAAGGTGAAAGCATGACTGAGATTCACAGAGCTACAGAATAAAAGAGAAAAAAGATCCAGAGAAAAATCAAATGTGCTACGTTCATCACTCAATCATTCAATTACAAGTATTTGAGCAGCTGTCCAGTGAAAGGAATTCAAGCTTCCTATTTTATGGTGCGTCTCTGAACATCTCTGATGCTTTTCCACATGGCAATGCAGCAGATGAGCTGTACTCCTTTCTATTGCCCATAGAAAATCTGCAAACCATTGTCACTGATGCTCACTAATTTAGGATCCATGTCATAACATACCCTGCTTCCAAAACATGTCCACTGCCTAACACGCTGCTTGCTTTAGGAATGTGTTTTTTTCTTTGGTACGATGTGAACGCTACGATTATGTGCTGCATGTGCCAAATAGGCAGGGCTGGGTGGGGAAAAAGAAGGGAGGCTTCAGCTCAGAAATGATAGTACCTATTTTTGTCTCCTGAAGCAAGCTGTGCTGCTCCCACTCTACTCTGATGATCCAACACGTGTCATTTGAGATGTCACCGATCCCAGGCAGTCACGACAGTTTGGGGTGCTGGGCTGGGGAGGGAAGATAAGCAGCAATTTTTCTGAAGTCTGTGGCAGGAACAAATGGTATCATGATAACTTATTTTATTATTAAGATTTAGATTAGGTTATTTTTCAGTCTGAACACATCATTAAAACACAGATGATACATACCTGCCCCTTCCCACTCTGACAACCCTCCACCAGAATGCAGCAGGACCTCCCCTACTCTGAAACATCCTATATGAAAACTTGTTGGGCAACCGCGGTGATTTTTTTTAAGATCTGGTTAAACACGTTGCAGGATCAAATGCCCTCTTGCTCACTGCTGCCTGCAACACACAGAATATGGCCTAATTGGAGTAAATTTATGTCCCAACTCTGGTTTACATAACTACAGCATCTACTGGGGGTTGCACAGTATTTTCACAGCGCTCCAAGGGCTACAGTCCTCATTTCCCTTAGAGATCTGGCTCTCAAGCAGTTTACCACACACACATCTGCTTTGCAGTAAAAGCCTTCTACAAGCTTTTGACCTGCAACCAGGTCAGACAGGCTTAGCTAAGCCCTCCCTCAACAGCCTTCCAGAGACAACTTATTCACCTACCAGAATCCTCAGACATTGCAAGCCAAAGTCTCTGCTCACATCACCTGCTGTAGGAACCCTCAGGAGGTTGTCGCAGTCCCTTCAGCCCTGTGAAGGAGACAGAGTCCAAATCCTCTCTTGAAACTCAACATTCAACGTGGGCACCTCTCTTCATGGCTGAAGGCGTTCCCCATAGCCACACCACCTTCTCCTCCCCGCCACCAGCACCCTGTTCTTCACCTGGCACCATCCACTCAGTCCTGCTCATACAACTGGTTGGGGTGAGACAAATCCAACTGGGAAGCTGTTGAGCACGTGGCCCCACAGCTATCTGCACAGACAGGGAAGACGAGATGAAGGGTGAAGAAGAGCAGCTTAGCTAGGCACTGCTGTCAGAAGAAGATGCTGCAGAACAGAGCTAAGTTGAGCATTAATGATAAGGAGCACCTAGCGCAGCCGGGGCCATGCCAGCACTTCCCAGGAAAGCAGGAAACCAAAATGCAGCCTCGTAGGTCTTCAGCTCACCTACCTACAAGAACATCTTTTCTTTCTTCAGCTGCTTTTCTTCATTACGTTATCCTGCTGTACACTGTGCTATCGAGTAATTATAAACACTTACATAACAGTTCCTCAAAATGTCGGAGCATTTATCTTTAGAAATGTAACAGTGAAAGAAAATGACACCATGAAACAAAAGAGTTCACTATATTTAAAGAAAAAAAAAAAAAAAGGTACATTCTCGATCAAGGAACAAACCAGTATGAATAATCAAAATATCACAATCATATTTTGCAGCCATGTAACTCTTTTTATCTTTTTCTCTCCAAAACAGATACAGAACATGAACACATCTGAATCTTTTACATGAGAACAGCTTGAACTAGCAGTGAGAGAAAATACGCAGCTGCATATTGATCTGTGAAGACAGAGAGAGTTCAAACCGGAGTTAACAGTCCCTGATCTTGGATGGAGGTTGACAGAGCTCACCTCCTCTCAGGACCATCCCCATCCTCAGTTACTGCCAACCATACAGCCTGCGAGTGCTGCAGCTCAATTCTTTTAAGCAAAGGTTGGCTGAGGGAGCACAGCACCATTTTATTTAATCACAGTGGAGTTTTGGTATCCACGGGAAAAAATCCTAAAACCGGAGTGTATTTTCCTGATCAGTGACTACAGAGTGGTATAAAATGTCTGCACTGCTTCTTTCCATTCCAGCCTGTGCCTTTGAAGTCATGGTAACAGCTTTTGGATTCAAATCCTCTGATGAGACTCCTTGATTTATTAGGTAAAACATCTGGAAAAAATGAAGACTTGTGGCAGTGTAAATCCTCCAGAAGGAGCGGTGAGAGGTTTCATCCAAACAGTACTCCTGTCAAAAAACAACGAAACCTGAGCCCTGGCGACTTGCTTAAGGTTGCTCCGAGGTTGAAAAGCTCCTGCTCAGAATGGGCCCGTTCACGTTTCACCCACTGGCCCAGAAACCAGCACGCAGACTTGGCGCAGGCTGCAAGGAGAGAGAGAGGAATGCATATCAGCTCACAGCCCTCGGTGCTGGGACCATGCCATAGCTAACGAAATGATTTTCATACGCTCTTGCAGCTTGAAAGTCGGTAGCAATTCTGCCCTTGACATTAATAAGGTGGCTCCTGTTATAAATCACTGCATACTGTGGGAGCAGTAGGAAATGTAAAATGCCTGCCTCTCTCTCACAAAGAAAAAGGTAACAGGGAAATACAGATGGGCCAGAAACACACAGTTCAGGTCATCTACACTGCATTGCTGTGATGAAAAGGGGTGTCAGGGTGGCTTTTCTGTTCCCCAATTACAACGGTCCATGTGAGCAAAGGAACGTTGGCTTTGGCAGGAGAAGAAAATTACCAGCCTGGATGGCATTGATTTGAAAGGAATAAAACCTGTACAGGTAACAAACAAGGAGACAGGCATTTTAAGAAGCAGATTTCTTCTTTTATTGGGAATCAATCCTGAAGAAAGGCAAAAAAAAAAAGAGGAGAAAGGGAACAGCAGGAACAGCTTGCTGTGCTTTGGAGTTACTGCCAATGGCTTCTACGAAATGTGTGTGCAGGGGCACATGTGTGCAAGCACGTGTGTTTGCATCTGTGTAAGATATTTGTTAGATGAGAGCAAAGCTAGAAATCACGGAGGTACTTGACTCAGAATTATTTACTCTCTCTGCCTCCTCCATACAACAACCCATGTTCCAAATTTCAGAGCTCACGCTCCAGGGAAAATCCCCGGAGAGCCATCTTTGACAGTTATTTTCCCATCTAAATCCCCCTTCCAGCAATTTGAATAATACAGTTCAAACACTAGCCCAAGTGCCAATGTTCTTTTGGGAGGGGGCATAGGACCAGGGGAGGAGGGAGAGTTTGAGGAGTTATTTTTTTCAATCAGATAAATTATTGCTGGGAAACCAGCCACTTCTTTCCATTCAATTTATACTCTATGGGGAATCCATCTAATACCCCTTCTCTTAGTGTGAAGCAGGACCAGCAAGATGCTGTATCAAACCAGGGAGGAATGCAAAAGATGGGATGGAGTGCAGGGAACGAACGTACAACAAGAGGAAGGGGCTATGCAAAAGCCAGCAGACAAGAAGAAAAGCCAAAGAGACATGAACGCACCTCCTCAGATGAGGGAGGAAAGGAAAAAATGTTTTTCCTTGTTTCTCTGCTGGCAAATTGGAGCAGGCTGAAGCGTGCACGGTGTGGGCTGGGAGCGGGATGAGAAGGTTCAGAGCCTCGGGGCTGACGTAAGGAGCTTTTCACCTGCAGGGAGGTGGCGCAGATCCAGGCAGGTCCGTAGCTGTGCGAGACAGAGGTTCCTATCAGGCGCTGCTTGAGTTTGCAAAATGAGTTTAGTGATTTCACATCAGTTCCCAGTGGAACTGGGAACATGCCAGTTCACCTCAGCATTGTAACTGGTTAATGCTTTGCTGGCCGGCTGAGAGAAGCCAAGGAGTAGGAAGGGAGACTGCTCCCAGCACATCGGGTTTCAGCCGTGCTTGCAGGGCAGCATGTCTGGGAAGCTTGCCTCGCTGTCTGGGCATACCTTTTATTCTTTGTTTGTATTACTCCAACACCCAGGGCCCCAACCAAGACAAGGCTCCATTGTGCAGAGGCGTTGTACGTACACGCAGCGAGAGACGGGCTGTGTCCTGAAAAACTCTGAGTCTGAACAGGGAGACAATTAGAGGTGGGGAGTGGAAACAGGTGCACAGAGAAGGGAAATGATTTTCCCAAGCTCATCAAGTGAGTCAGTGGCCAAACCAAAACCAGAGCCCAGTGCCCCATACCAGGCCACAGCACTTGCTTCTCTTTCATATGTTAACACCAATTTAGTCCGCGGGCTTCCCACTCTAGCACTGTAAGTACATATAAACTTTTTAAAGAATTACAGGGTAATGGCACCTGAATGGGTGTCACAGGGCACTTTTCTGGCCTTTTATTCTTCTTTATAACAAAGAATGAAAACCTTTAGTGGGAGAGTCAGCAGCAAGCTCAGGAGACAAGGAGACTTCTGAGGAAGATTTCCCAGATTCTGGGAGTGACTACAGTACAAATAATGGTGGAAAATAAAGGAATTGACTCAGCAGGAGGGAAAGGGGAACAAGTGGAAGAGTAACTCTGCTCTGGAAAGCTGCAAGAAAAATATGGCACACAAAACAGAAAAGAGAAATAAGGCAAAAAAAAGTTCAGATATGTATAGTTTGCATTTCAGATAGCTTCCTTCTGACAGCTTGAGTGCCAAAAATTGCTGAGCACCCATTCTCAGGAAATCAGGCCTTACGCAGAATGCAGTTATTTTTGGCCCAAAACAAACAAAAGAGACTCTTAATTCAGAGCTCATTTCCATCTGCCATAACAGGCTACGGGCTTTCACCAGTCCCCCCTGATTTTCTGTCTCCACATCTAAGCTGTGTGAAGGTGTCGTTCCCTATACTACAGATTCCTTTCCCAGGCAAAATTAATGCTTAAAGCAACACAGATCTAAACATGTAATTACATTCCCCCCCCTATATAAACCAAATAAACTTATTTTCAGTTAACCTCCGAGGTTATTACTTGGAATTACAGATCTCCCTAGAAATGCCAGAACTCCTTGTGCCGGGATGGTGAGCCCACTTGTTCTGCAAGTGTCAGGTTATGGAGATTGTCTTAACCTGCAGTGGTTCTTGTCCAGCTGAGATATTCTCAGAAAAAAAAAAAAAAAATAATAGCCTTTTGGCATTTGTTCCCTTTCTAAGAAATGGAGTAAGTGTTATCTCTTCCTCCTCATAATTTTTTCTTGTATTTTGAGTCCCCAGACATATGTACTTTATTAAAGCACTGCCCATTTCAGAAGCTTTAGCCAGGACTGGATAAACTCTGGTGGAGTTTTTTTTTTTTTTTTTTTTTAATCTATTTCAGATTGTAATATTTTTACATTAAGACTCAGGGACTCAGTAATCTCTCCACTCCCAATCCCCAAGAAAAATAGAAATATCAACCACAGATCAAGCACAAACCTCTCTAAAATCCCAGCTCAGAACCATCTTTCATAGGTCTCTTTTCTCTGTGACTCTTGCACTCCACAGGAACTGCAGCAGTCTCCCTGTCCAAGGAAAGAAAACATGTGACATCAATCAGGACTTCTTCTTGACAGGAACAAGGTGGAAAGGCTGCTCTCTGCCAGCAGGTACACATTAAATTGCTGCTTAAGCCTCTCCAACATTTCTGGAGACTCACTGGGCTGTGGGAATTTTGGGCTGCTCCATTCTTCCACCTTGGTTATCATCTTTCATTTCTTTTACACCTGATACCATGTGGTTTATAGAAATCTCTCTGGGCTCAATAAACTATGGAAGTGAGCCTCCTTATTCTGTTTTCTTTCTTTTCCTGTCTCTCTTCATTCATTTCCTGGCTCTAAAGCTAAGCAACCAAATCCTGCTGGGATCACCACTGAGCAAAGGATGGTTAGGAATAGCAGGGAAAAGGGTTCTGCCCGAGCATGAAAGAAAAGTAAGGAGGAATCCCCAGGACTCTAACAGGGGAAGACGCCTGCCTGCTTGCTGCTATTACACAGAGGGTAAGGAAAGAAAAAGCAGAATTTAGGTAGCCAGGGATCTGTGTTCCTTCAGGAACAGTTCACAGACTGTTTCTTGGGGGCAGCTAGATGTACTCAAAGGTTTGTCAACACCCAGCTATCCACACTTCACGCACGAGGCCGATGTGACCTGGTTCTCTTTCTCTTCGCCGTCGCTCCACTCAAGAAACACAAGCAGCAACAAGCGGATCCCCAAGAAGCCAAAGTACCCAAGTTGAGTTATCATGGAATTAGATCCCAGAGATCATCTTCCTCCCTGCCCTTCCTCACAGCGTTCCTGCTCACTTCCACGTCCTGTATGTGCTTGGCTGGACAAAGGGCAGCGCACGCTCCTTGGGAGCAGCACGTGCTGCTGCTGCTTCTCCAATCAGAGACTCTGACAGTTGCAGAAATAATTCAAGGGGAAGGAGGAATGACAGAAAAACTGTAGGATACTTCCTTAGAAAGCACGACTGAAATGCTAGTGTAAAAGGGCTGGCGGAAATCTTGTTTTCATCGCCCACAAATTCCCTGATGCTAGAAAATGTACCCCTCTTTTCAATTTGCTACAAGTTCTAACGTGAACAGCTTCTGCTGGGAATAGCTGACTGTGCCAGAATATGATAGTTGCTGTTCCTCCGCTGTCCTCCCCTCCCCAGATTATTACATTTCAGCCCAGAAAATGAAAGTTACTCAGTGTTTACTAACCATTCTGCTCCTTTCCACTCCGCAAGGACCTCTGTGGGAGAGCCAGATCTCTGCTGTTTACAAGCCCATCTGCTTCTGTTGCTTTTCTTTACCTGACGTTAGAAAGCTCTGTTCAGGATATTGCTCGCGATTGTGTTAGGAACTGCAAAGAGCAGATGAGGATTTCAGGTGGTAAACGAGCAGCATGAAGAGAAGAATATAAATCTGTTCTCATCTAAATAGCCCTAAAAATAATTTAAAAAAAAAAAACCCAAACAAAATGAAAGAGGAAATTCCAAAAAGCCAATGATGGTTTCAGCAGCACAATCATTCCAAGGAGAGTTTTTCCCACATTTTTATGAGAATTTGAGCATTTAGAACCAGAAGGGAAAAAACACAAGCACTCCAATGACTGTTTCCCTGAAATTACACTGATCACTCTAGTCTCTGCGTTTTAAAGTGTCTATAGGTAGAGCTACAAGACTCTGCCCAAACCTGTACTGCTGCCGTGAGTTGTTTAGTTGAGAGTTCTCCGTGTCGCTTAACTCAAGGCCACATGTTTCCAGGAATAAGACGGGGACCTTTGGGAGGCAGAAAGAGATTGGAAATTTCTCTCTGCCTCTAATGCCTTCAGTGGGGTGCCCAGAGACTAACCCCAAAACCAGAGCTGCTGTCCTTAGGGCTTGAGCCTGCAAGCATGGCTGCAGGAGGATCCAGAGCGGGATCTCCAGAACCTTATGCATTTAAAAACTCTCTGCAGCCCAGTACGCTGCCAGTCAGCTAAGCAGAGTGCGCAACGTGCCCGGGCTTGCTGCTGCAGACATCCACGGGCTCTGCGAGAGGCAGCTGCACGGACAGGAGGCAGAGAGGTTGAGGAGCATGCTGAGCTCACAAACACTGGTTTAGAGGGAGAAAATACCTGTGAGAGCCATGGTTGGGTCACAGCTGCTGTGCGTGGCTCGGCTGGTAGAAAGGGGTTGCGCTGCTACTTCTGGGGGTGCCTCAGCTGATGGTGATCAGCAGGCTGCAGCAGTCACTCTTTACTCCCATTCCACAGTGTTGGTGCCTGGCTTGGAAGAGAAAACAGAAATTGTTGCTATTCCTGGTCCTTCTGAAAGTTACTGAAAATCAGAACAGCCCAAAGAGAGGAGCTGAATTGCCCCCGACCAGAAAACACAGGTGACCAAAGTATCCTTGCTCCAGCCTTTGCTGCATTTTACACCTACAGTTGCTAATTCAGGCCAAGAACTGGCTAAAGATAAGGAGCAGCAGCATTTGGGATGGCCTCTGTGCTGTGCTGTCAGCTTTTGGAGGGTCAGCCTGTCCACAGAGACGCTTGCCGTTCCACGTGGCATAGCAAATGTGGCGTTTTACAGAACAAACATGCGCTGGAAGTTCACATTTTGTGTATGGGCAAAGACTGAGAACGGACAGCAAGTATTCAAAGCTGGAGAGGATGCAAGATCTCAGGGAGGAATAGCCCACTGAAGGTTCCTTCTAGCTGTCCTCTGTACCATCAGATCACAGTTTATTTGCTGCACCAGTTCAGGGTCAGAAATTTGCCCAGTTTAGAGCAGAACGTGATGTCCCAGTTGGCAGCTTCGTGGCTTTGCACTACCAGCTCAGCACAGCTTGCACAGATCACATCCCAAGTCTTGAGGCTATTGAGAAAGGAAGCTGCAAGCTCCTGGGAAAGGAGAAGCTTGCCAGGGCAGCCACTGCTCAGACATGCAACCTGCAGAGAACATTTCCTTGCCTCTGCAATACCAATATCCCTTCCCCAAAAGATGTGTGGGCTTGGACAACTTCTTTTTGAGGACTTCATGGTAACCGAGCCCAGTGCAGAGGGAGATCTGAAGACCTCAGACCTGTTCAATGGTACCAAATCAAATGCTGGTTGAGCTTCCCATGGCTTACACCCTGCAGCTCTGAGAACCACAAGTGCTTCATTCCCAAGCTCCAGCAGAGCTCAGCTCTTTGGTGGGCACTAAAGCAAACTGCTTGATTTACAAAGACACTCATAGTGGTGCTAGCAAGGTGCTGGGATGTTCTGCAAATGTAATGCTAAGTGGGTGAGGGGAGAAAGACGGAAATTAGACTTTGCAAAAAGCTCCTGTCTCGTTCATTGCCAAGTAATCTTCTCTTTCAGCCTCGGAATAGCTATGTATAACATCCAGGCAGAAAACAGTGCCTTCAGCAACGCTGCAGCTCCCAGGGCCTGGATCAGGACCTCTCAAGCACACATGCTCTTCATTAATGCTAATCCAGGAGTAGAAATGATCCGAGAGCAAAACCTCCGAGAGGATTAAGTGCATAGATACTGCCTCATCAAGCTGTGATGCAGGGAAGGATCCAACCTGAACTTCCTCCAAAACATGCAGTCAGATCTGGTTGCTCTGGTTTGGACCTGACTCTGGCAAGATGGAAAGTGGCTCAGCGAGACGTTGGAAGAGAGAAGCAGAAAGAAAGGAAAAAAATCCACTCCCTCTAACCCCCCAAAAAGCAGCGTTTCACTTCTGGGGCTGTAAGTGTGCACAATAAACTTGTCTCCCTTCCCTCACTCTGGGTTACATTGTTCGCTTTCCTGCAAATTGTTTCCACATTCTGTATAAATAACCCCCAGTGCCAGCGGGGGGGAGGGGGAGAGCGCAGGGGCGCGCGGAGAAGGGGTGGGAGGAAATCAAATGGCTTTGTTACTTCGGAAAAAGAAGGTGAAGGATGCCGAGAAGCAGTTTGGAGCTGGAGCCGTGGCAGATTTAGCAGAGAGTTGCCATCGAGCTTGTGTTCAGACCCGGAGGAAGAAGGGTAAACAAGGGGGAGATTATATATAATTATAGACAATCATGTTGCCAGGGATAAACAGGAATCAAAAGCACGGAGGCACTGAAGTCTGGCACGTCCCCAAGCACAGAACAGAAGCCAGCCAGTGAGAGGCAATACGGCTGGAAAGCGCTTCCCTTTGGGCCTGTTTTCAGTTAGCTCAGGGCCTGGGTTTTGTTTTTTTTTTTTCCCCTCTCTTTTTGGCTTGAGGCATTCCCCCATAAAGAGAGGAGCCAGTCCAATGGGAAACAGAAGCCAAACTGAAGTCAGCAGAATCCTTGTCTGCGACATTAATAGATTACTCTGTGAGAAATGTCAGAAACACTTGGAAAAGATACAGCCCGCTTAGGTCAGCAAAACCAACAACAGGAATTTCTGAACAAAAATGGCTTTAGAAATGCTCCAGAAGCTGTGCCTGCGTGTCCTGCGGGCAGATGCTCTTTGCAGGACACAAAGGGTGAGCTGCAGCTAAGGGTGGCATGTGGGTCCTGCTCACAGCTCCCGTGGATCCAGGGTTTGTGATGAAAAGGTGTCGGGACCCCTTGGCTGCCTTACCTGCCGCTGGCACGCCTGGCGCTGAGCTGCCTGGGAGAGCCCTCCATTTGGGGTAGCCCTCTCCTCCATTTGCTGCAAATCGAAGGCGAAAGGATGAGCCCTCGGCCTGTACCATGGGACACCCCTGCGCTCCTCCCGCCTGCCTCTGCATCTGCAGGAACCCAAGCATGATGGGACCCTCCCTCCACCACCTGCCTGCTCCATAGTGGGTGCGAAGGGGAGGTGTCAGAGGTCCCAGCATGTGGCAAGACAGTGAAACCCCCCACCACCTGCCCATCTTTGCCGGGGAGCAGCAGGGACAAGCAACGGGGTGCCCTGGTTGTTCTGCCCCACTGCTTCAGCAGATCCTGAGAGAGGGGAGAAAAGAAACATCTCCATCTGTAGGTGATGGAGATGGCTCTGGCTGTAGCCAAATGAGCAGACTCTGATGCTACAAGTGCTGCAGCTGAGACGGGGGATGCTGAGCTGCCTCTGCACAGCTCTCCTCAAGTGCTTAACGGTGCCCAGCAAAGGGGCGAGGAAGGGGAAAGATGAAGAAACAAAGCCAAGAAGCACAACTAAAACAAAGGCAGACAACCCATAAGGGTTGTGTTGGTTTCTTTTTTATAAAGAAGGACTTGGAGGGATCTTAAAAAAAAAAAAAAAAAAAAAAAAAAAGAGAAAAAGAAGCCTTGTTGTCCTTCTTTTCCTTTCCTGGAAGGCTCTGGAGAGTTAGAGACATCATGATGAACAAAGGACGGCAACCTCAGAGAGTGACAGAAGGAGGATTGTTTAGCAAGGCAGTGTAAAAAGCTCTCTCCCAGGCACTATTTTAAATCCAAATAGCTTACAGCCCGCTGGATTCTTAAACCATTTTCCTCATCTCTCAGCTGTTCTTTGTTGAGAATGCAAGCAGATATTTCAAAATAAAAAAAAAGCAGAGCAAAAATAAATATATATAAGAAAAAATCAAACCTGTGTTTAGAATCTGTGTAACAGCACAAGAAGCAGGGCATGCACACAGGCTCTTCCACCTTCTCCCTTTCAGTACAGGTGTTCTAAATGTCCTTTCTCCTAAGGGAAGAAAATGGATTTTTAAAGGGAAATGACATTTACTCTATGAGAACAGTGTCACAGTTTGGTGAATTATATTACCTGGCTATCTGGGTAGACTGTTTTGTGCATTTTCTGTGAATTCATCATTGTGGGCATTTTTCCTCCAGGATTTCTTACACTGACAAATCCTTCATCAGTGGCAGGTACCTGTGTGTGTGCATATATGCATGTGCATTAAGTGCACGATCTTGCTACTGGCCACGTAGAAACTGTTTGGGTATGTACAGATGAGGTTGATCTAATTATAAAACAGGAGCCACCTTCATCTCAAAACTGCTGGAAATAGATCAGAAAGAAAGAGCAGAGGGAATGGAATTGGAAAAAAAGACGGTAACGGGTTAAAAAAGGCATTTGGGGTCCAAGTCTTATCTGCTATAAATTTACATTGACTCTGTGAGGTAATATTTAAGCAATCTACTCCCATGCCAAGTTACAACAGCAGCTACTTCCACATATCCCAGATATTAGTGTACAGAACCAAGAATAAAAACAAGATAACAGAACGATATCAAAAATAAGCCAACCATGTCCTTTAAACACGTGCGCATATGCCACGCTGGACAGAAACAGTGTCAGAAGTTCAGTAATATGGTGAGAAAGTACAAGTGAGCCAGATTGACAGACCTGGACAGATTATATCTGCTTTACTTTCTCTTTCATTTATACATGACCAAGAAGGGAGAAGGATACAGAGCACTTGTCCCAATGTTCTCTCAAAAATGAAATGAGGTTACTTGGTTTCCTTCAAGCGGAGATGAACATCAGTCACAAAACCCTCAGAAAGGTATAAAACACAGTCCCTCAGTGGTATTAGAAAGCAAGAATTAAAAAGTTTATCAAGATGGAAAGAGCAGATGCTCAAGGGAGAGTGGGTTTCATAAGCAATTGCAAATCCTTCTCCAGGCACCTGAGTTTGACTTGCAAGGCAGTGGGAAAATCAAAAGAGCTAGTACCTAAAGAGAAACCTACAGCGAGTGTTCCCGGCAGGCATCTTAGAAAAAGCCCTCAGTGGGATAAAGCGTCAATCCTTTCTCACCTCTTCCTGCTTTACTGAAGCAAAGGGAAAAAAAAGACGGGGG
>NW_010325668.1:17125-37252 GCF_000700745.2 Antrostomus carolinensis | reverse complement strand
GGGGGGGGTGGGGGGGAAGGTATGATGTTTGTATTACTGCTTATTTTTGCCTTGCAAAATGCATTCATATGTGCTGGAGGAAAGGTCTGTCACAAAATCTCTGCAGTTGAGTATGTCAGTTGGCCAACTTGGCTTAGGACAGGCTTAAAGCAGGAATATCAGACTAACACAGCAGTATGGAGGTGCATCCCCAGAGCTCTCCAGGGACCCAGGGCTGGAACAGCAGCTGCTGAAGGTCAGCAGAGGCAAAACCCAACTGTATTTCAGTTCTGGTAATCCCATTTTGGATATTGGAATCTGGCCATGGGGAATGAAAACATGAGTGAAGCTTTTCTTTATTCCAAGTCTGCCTAGCCGCCCTTTGGAGCGCTGGCCTGCAAGTCCCACTTCTGGCAAATCCAACAATTCAAGGCACACAGAGTAACAAGATTTATCCCCCAGTTCCTTGCTGGTGGTGCTGGAAATCCTTGTATTCCCAGCCCAAGAGACCATTATCATTTCCTAAAATGTCCAAGTGTGTAAGCAACTGTGCAGAGGCAGTTGAGAGAGAGGGGGGGGGGGACTTTTCACAGGTTGGGATTAAGACTGCTGGCTAGAGAAAGACTTGGGGGAACAGCTACACCCACCATCAGCTACACCCTTAATCACCAGAGACCTCTCAAAGTCACTCTCTCCCTCCTTATAGAAATGTATAAAAATGCACCTGTATAAAAATGCCACTGAGCAAATGTGCTGCCCCCTGCATTGTTCCTCACACCTCCGATATTGCTGTCATCCCTTACACATCCACTTTTAAAACCAATATTTCCATTGCTTATGAAATAACTCATGGCATTGACGGAGACGGATGAGAGCAGCCCTTCAGGCCAGAACTCCTGGGCACAGGCAACTTCCAATGTGCTGCCTGAAATGAATGCAGCAGGCAGAATGCAACATTTTGTTTCATGAAAAAAAACCAACACCCTGCTTCAAGCTTCTGAAGGGCTATTATAAGCTGTGACACAATGAAACTCAAGACATAAGCCTCTTTATATTTAATAATACATGTTATAGATTTTTTCCTGTTGAAAAACTTCCATGAACACCCTTTTTTGTTTAAATCTTTAGTTGTAAATATTGATTATTCATTGAAAAATCTATATCCCAGAGATTTGACCAAATGGTTTTGCAAAAAGCTCAGATTTCTGCATCAAAATAGACATTATCAAAAAGTAGCAACTGTTTTGCTGTATAGTGATTGGTAGCAGAAAAGTAATTCTGATGCAAGTTTTTAATTAGCCCATACAAATGTGTATGCAAATGTCCGTAACTGCATTTCATATTAAATGACTTACCCCCTAAAACAAGAATGCACCTACAACAGGAGCTACAAAAAAGCAGCAAGCAAAAGTATTCTTATCTGAGCATATAATAAAAGCAGATTTTAAAAGTCAATTTCTCTCATTCTGCCACACCAGGGCTCCCAAACTGTCCAGAAAAGAGCCTCCCACAAGAGTGGTGACATCCCAGCCACGTCTGCTGAAGAAATACCATTCTCCAAGTTTATGATTAAATGGCTTTCTCAAAGAGATGCCAGTTAATCTGACTCAAACATGTATTTTTATAACTGATCCAACATAAAGGTATTCTCGTTTAAAATGTGTATTTGTACATCATATTATTTAAAATATCAGATCACCTCCTGAATACTGGCTATGCCGCATGTCTTTTATTCTCCAAATGGGAGGGGGCTGGGAAGGGAGGTGCAGCAGCCATCAGAAAAAGAGGATTGAGATGCACACAACAAGGAAGGCAAAGAGAAAGAAGGAAGATCAATTAACGATCCGATCCCAGTGAGAAAACAAATATGAATGCGGTCCCTAAAGTTAACACCGCTGGCTGCGGCGAGGAGCTTGATCGATAGATGTTAGTGATGGCGTGGGAAGGAATGTGGTGCTATGTGGCAGGAGCCCAGCACAGGGTTACAGCAGAACAGGGCAAAAGTCCCCAGATTACAATAAAGCAGCTTGAAGGTGACAGATTTCATTGTTGAAGGTGATAAAATTCCATGTGGCACGCTGCAAAACAAGGGCTGGAGCTTAGCCCGCAGAAAGGGAGGCAGCGCCCCAGACAATGCGGTGGGAGGTTTCTCCTCCTCTCCTCTCCCTGGAAATCGGCAGAGAAGCGCTTGGGTACCTGAGGTGGGTGACAGGTTTCCTCTTGCCTGACATGCAGCAAGCAGAGCTGCCACTTGTGAACCAAACCTCAATATTTCCACCTGTGAGGTGGAAGTTCAAAGATGCTGCCACAGAGCAGCATCTCCCGTGGGTGGGCATCGCAGCATGTGACACGCAGCAGGAAAAAGTCAGGGCTGTCTCCTACAGACAGTCCTGCAGCAGGCAGGATCCTACAGGATGTGTGTCAGTGTGAGCAAACTGGTCACGGCGCCTTCTCCTGTTTGTGCTTCGTGTAACTGGTCTCCCCCAATTTGCTAGGAACATCTCTGATGAGGGTCACCCCAGCATGGGCCCATCATGAACAAGGTGTCTCAAAAGCTTCAGGTTTTGTTTTCCAAAATAACCCCCAATGCTGTTACACAGGTAAAACATCCACGCAGCAAAACTCTGCCTTTCGCTCCCTTTAAGTCACACCACACTTTGTGGCAGGGTTCAGTAAGGACAGGTATCATCTCTTTTGGTCTAACAGCTTGGTCTGGACAATGCCCCCAGTCAGGCTGCTTAAAATGCAGGAAAGACTCGGCAGCAGATATGTGAAAGCAACAGGAAAATCCAAGCCTGAGACTAAACTAGCAATTAGACCAGCTCTGGAATATATTTAAATCAAATCAATCCATACAAGAATTTCAGTCACGGTATGCTCATGCCCACACTTCTCCCTCCCCTCCCTTCCTCCCTCCCTCCCTTCCTCTCCCACAACCCAGGGTTGAGATCCAGCATTACTCTCTGCTTCATCAGAATATGCAAGAAGTGCCGTGACAACACGTCTCCCAAGATGCTTTATCAGTTTTGCAAAGTCCCAGCTCATCCTCTTCTTGTGGATCTATTTACATACTGATGTATTTATTTGACTCTCTCCACCAGGCATGTCCCATGAGATTAAACCATTTTATTTCCAAAGACATTGGGGTTGTAGCTCCTAACAATTAAGTCAGCCAAGACAGAACTTTGTGTGCTTTGAGATTGATGTGTGAACCGACATATAGACCTCGTCAGCGATTCAGGAGCAGCTGGGGGCGGGGGGAAGACTGGTGAAACCCCATCTATATAAACCACTCAATAGCTGCTGGAACTGGGAAAAATGAATTGGGGTGGTGGGAGGCACAAATATGCAGAAGGGAAAGATAATGAGCCAGCAGAAGGAGTGATGGATAAAACCCAGAGGAGAAACTTTGCCAACAGGGCTCACCTTAAAAGGTTGGTTCTTCAGAGTAGCTTGTGCTTCATGGGAACTCACAGGCTCTTGGGACTTGTCCCTGCTCCATCTCACCCATCAAAGTCACCTATAAAAAAAGCAAAGCTGTTCCTCACCAAGGGGTACACTTGGAGGAAAAGGAGGATGGGAGGAGAAGAGAGAAATACCTTGTGAGATGAAAGTCAGCAAAAGAGAAGCAAACTGAAGCTCTGCTGCTGATGTGATGCTCCAGGAAAGGTGGAGAGCTTTTCCCTGGGCAGATCTCAGTGGATCACCTCTTGTCCTTCTCCTCTCCATTAGCATGTAATCAGGCTGCATTCGTCAGTGCGCTCTTCTCTGTACCATCTCCCTCCTCATTCCCACTTGGTGGTATCTCTGAGGAGGAAACATTGAGGTGACATTTGTATGCTGATGTCATTCACAGTGTGCCAGGCTGCGGATGAGGGAAACAAATCACCATGGGGGAACGACATCCTGGGTTCTGCTTAAAGCCCCACGATTCCTGCCCTGGCTCCCTGTAGCCATCACACCTACACCCTGGCGCTCGCCCACCCCGTCGGCAGTGCTGGATCACACTTCCAACAGCTTTAATTCCAGTGTGTGGCTGTCTGCAGGGATCAAATCGTAGCATGTGTTCCTGTTGGTTTCTCTGCCTCCCACCAGATGAAGTATGTCCATCAGAGCATTCTAGGCTTCCTTAAACATAAGAGCTGAACTCACCTGCCTATTTAGACCAGTATAAATCTGGCACACTATTGCCTCTTCCTGACAGCAATCTCATCTGGTGCCAGCATTCTTCTTACCATCTCTGACATTTCCAAATTATATTTAGAGACCTGGATGGGAATTTAATTTTGGAGTTTTCTACTGAACACTGTTATATAAATATTCTGCACCACCTGCCTATGGGGCTACTGGTGCATAGCAAGGCTGTGCCGTCGCCTGTAATTAAACGTGCAGCGGCAGCCCGAGGAAGGAACACTAAATAGTTGTCTAACCATCTTAAAAGTCGGCACTTGTCTCCCTATTAATTCTCACCCTGATCTTTTGCATAGCGCTATCGCCGGGCTAATTAATCACAGGTGCAAGCTCAAGCATTAATTGCAACAATGAATCATATTTTTTTTGTCCGTGCTTGGCCATTTCTAGCCTATAGGAATGCAGTTACTCCCGTTACTTTTATGATTATAATAAATACAGAGGTAGCAACATGCACTACATTTTGTAGGCATTAAAAAAGACATGGTACTTGGCCCGAAGCGTTAACAATCTGGTATGTATTCAGGGGTGATGAATGCATCGCACTGACAGTCTGAAAATGTGTTTCCTGGATCATTTTAATTCAGGAAACTTTATGAAGGTGTTAGGTAAAGTAGAGGTTTTAGGAATCCAGTGTCTGCAGCTTTCCTGGTCAACACGCTTTGGCAGGTCTTGGCTACTCATGGCTTGTTAGGACTTCCAAGGCGCGCGGCATTCTTCAGTTTGTGCCGCCCAGCCTGTCTCTTCCCCAGTGGAAAATTATTTAAGACAGGATGACTCTCGGGTGCAGATGGTTGGGGGAAAAAGCTCTGTAACCTCTGGGCCTCCAGACTCAGACTCAGCTTGAGCGAGATCGATGGAAAGTCTTGACGTCTGGATGAAAGGAAGGGATGCTTCGATGGCACATGCTGGAGACTCCCAGTACAGCTGGAGCTGTCAGGTGGATGCTGTTGGGTCTGACCCCACTGAAGAGGCCATGGGCTCCAGGGGCTCACAGGACAGACAGTTGGTCTTCAAGACATGGGTCCTGCCTCGGCAGGACAGGCAGAGGCACGGACAGGAGGCAGCGCTGGGGAGCCGATGCCGCTGTAGCCTTCACTGAAGGGAATTTGGAGCCATCTGCCCTGGTGCTGGGTGAGTCAATACCTCCTCCTGGCATGGGCACAGGGATGGGAGCATGTCTCGATGTACTGCACAAGGGGTAAGAAAAACTGCTGATGGCGGTGTTCTGAGATTAGATTATAAATGTATTAAATGACTAATGTGTGTTACGCATCCTTCCCAGGCCAAACCACCTGCATACACAATGCCTGGCTATGATGTCGGGTTGACAGGTTCAGGCAAATGGTTCAGGACTAATTTTCAGTGTCAGACTGGCAGAATGCACTCCAGGCAAAGGCTTTTGATGCTGGGAAGACAAAGGTAAAGCTACAAAACCAGAGCTTTTTAGGGAGAAAACAAAAGCTAAAATCTGAACAGCTATAAACCCACAATTTGTCATCCAAACTACAGTAAATATTTCCTTTCTTTGCAAGCACAGAGGCTGGGGAGAAGGAGAAGTGGCTGAAGGAGAACTCAAGGTAAGCGCCTGTTATTTACTACTGCTGATGAATAAGCAAACCCCCACATTGTGTTTTCCTACAGGATAGCCAAAGCTCTGGACTGCTTAACAGTCTGGTTAGTTGTTATTTTTTTCCCTCCTGGGGTGCGTTTTACATGCTGTTCCAGTGAAACATGGTACCACTATTAATTGTTCGCAAACACATAAACCACGTGGTATTCTCCTTCGCCATCACTGCAGTCCCAACAGATCAAATGAGGGAGAGCTGGAAAAGTCACCTACCAAGATAGAGGTTGGGAGAATAATGCAAAAAAGATCTAAAAGGATTTGTGGTTTGTTGTTTGGGTTTTTTTTTAAATATAATATACTTCTCTCTGCTGGTTTAAAAGCATAGGCTTGTTTGAAGTTCCTAGGGAAGTCAGGAGAATCGAAGAGAAATTGGCAGGCTCCGATCTGGCTGCTTTTCCTTATTATGAGAAAATACACTCTCGTCTCCTTGTCTAAGGGTATGAATTCTTCATCTCATATTGTGTTTGCACAGAAGCGTGAAATGTATCCTGAACATTGGTCTTCGTCCACACTTGACAATGCAAGAACGAGGGCAGTGAGACATGCAACAAGAACAGGGACGACACAAAAGTGGGGGAGCAGGTGGCTGCTTCTGTTCCAAAGCCTGGGTGTTGCATTCACCCTATCCACGGTATTTAAAAGGAAAACTCAAGGCACGTATTTCCTCTGAGGTACTTGGGGGCACTGGTTTGTGAGCCGTCTTCCCTGTGGGAAGCTCCTGTCTCCCTTTCTGTAATTGTTCCCCCTGCTGCCGCTGAATCACCAAATAATCTGGAGACCCGTGGGAAGGGAATTAAATGGTGGTTATCATGCTGCCATGTTCTGCTCACTTTATTTGTTTTAAATGACCATGAAAGCAAAGGGGGGGAAAAGAAAACACACAAGTGGAAACTTAATTGAGCTGCTGAAATGTCTTTAAAGGAGCATTATGGGCTGGATTATGATGCCTCAGCTCCCACTGGTGGCATTTGTTCACATGAGTGGGCATCTGATTAGGCAGAGGACAACCAAAGATGCCCAGCTCTGGGGAGCTGACAGAGGGTTTGAGAAGACTGCATGCTCCACAAATGGCCAGCATGGGACCAGGCTGCAGGCACCTGATATCATTGAGGGCTACAAGGGTTTGTGTCCTTGTTTCATGACCAGGTTTCCTATTCCAAGGAGAACAGTCAAAGCCGGGGGGCAGTTGGCCCTTTACCAGGAGGGAAAAGCTGTACCTGGCTACTTTCTCCCCAGGAGCTCCACTTTTAGGCAGGAGGAAAGGGGAACCCACTCTGTTCCCTTCATGGGCACCGAAATGCAAAGGCCCCTAAGGTGCTAGGTGACAAAACCAGCTGAAGCCACAAAGTGGCCTCGGTTAGATGCTGTCTCAGGGTAGAGGTGTCGAAGAGCCCGTAGAGGGGCTGCAGAGCCCAAGGAGGATGTGTGGGCAGAAGAGCATGTGGCAGAGCTGGGCAGCAGCTGGACTGGGAGAGCAACTGGAAGGACAAGAGTGCCACAGAACAGGAGGGAACATCCCACAGAGGTGGTCAGCAAACAAAGATCAAAACATGGGGAGAAGACTCCAGCAGAGCGGAGGGAGGAACTGACCTGACTGACTGGCTGGAGCTTGAATCCAGGAGATCAGGAGCAAAAAAAACCTCAAGATGTGGAAAGGCAGGTACCACAATTCAGCACAAACCAAGCCACCCACACCTGAGGGAGAAGTCAGGGCGGGACCGTGTGGGAAAAGGGGGCTCAAGAGATCTACTGTGGGAGCCCACGGATCTGACAGGGAACCTGCTGGACCTGCTGGAGCAGCTGCACACGAGCTAATCTCTGAACAGAACAGAACTCACCTCTGGCTTGTCACACCTGAATTTTATTATGAGTCCAATATGCACTGAAGTAAATAAAAACGTGTTCCCCTCTATTTAATCTTCTGTTAGATCTCAAAATCCTCTAACCTGCAGGAAACTCTATTAAAAACCCTTCAGGAAGGGTCTCTGCATTTTTATGCATAGGTTCTGAGTCCTGTGCAAATCCAGACAGAGCAATCCTTCCATGGGAGAAGAGAGAGCTGAGCTGCTCTGCTCTGTGCATCCCTCTTACACTGGCCAGGCACTGTAAATGGTCCACAGCTCCTTTCTGATCCATCTGTCAAATCTCTTCCCCATGCAGAGGCTTATCCCAGCTCTGAGAAAGGACACAGTCACTCACCATTAGCTCTACAGGATCCAGGAGCAGTTTTCAGGACGTCCTGTCTCTTGCTCAGCTCCTCATACCCCTATCCTCCACCCTCTAGATGTTTTCTCAGGTGCCTTCTAACCACAGCTGAAGATTTCCAGCAGCTCTTTGAGGGGATGCCCAAGGCTGCTTCCTCGGTCTTCACTACAGTTTCAGCTACCTGCCACGAAGCCTCTGACCTGTTTTGTTCCCCATTAATTAGTGCTTCTCCAGGACTGACATCTAACTGGCATGGGAAAGTGAGCTGGTGGAAACTCACTCAGGGATGGATATAAACTACGGCAGTGGTACCATTTAACTCTCCACATGGACACGGGTGGCTGGTTGTGTATGGACAAAACCATAACAGCTCAAATGTTCCCAGACAAGGCAGTCAGCCCAACTAGGAACAACTGTCAAGAAATGAGCCCTGAGATTCATTGTCTTTTATTTTAAAGGAAGAAACAAAACCAAAAAAGAGCCTCCAGCCTCTGCCACTGTTCTCAGGACCACTTGAGATGGGCAGACTTCCCTCCTGCGAGCCTGCCAGGAACCTCAAGCACAGTGAGAGCCTCACATCCACATTGCCCAGGGGAGCTCCCATGATCCTGGTGCTTTGAAATGCAGGCAGGTAGCAAGAGTGAGGAGGGGGTACACATCCTGCTTCAGCTGGGAAGAGAATTGAAAGGGCAGCTAGGGATGGGAGGGGGGATGGAGACCTTCCTCGGCACCTCCTGCTCCACTGGATCTCACTAGGTCAGCACTTTCTGGGAATTGCTGTATTGCCAGATGCTGATTGGGTATTTGACAGGAGATGAATAAAGCCAATAAAGTTCTTATTTCTGGCTATAAAAATAATAATGAAAAGCAGACAGAGATGAGGGATAGGCTGCCCAAAGCTTGCCCAAGTTGCACTGACCTGAAAGTAGAAGTAGTTACCTTCAGTTGCCTTCCCTTCTTACTTTCTCCTGCCTGCACACCATGAGCAATAGGCCTGAAATTAAGCAGCTGGATGATAATTTTGTACAGCCAGTAGTATTCCTCAATTCCCATCAAAGGGACTCTCTTTTATTTTTTTTACATCACCTTTTCCCGCTGGCAGTACCAGAGCTCCCCAGCCATAACCCTACTACAGACTCTGTTGCACTGAGCCAACCCCACTATGAGTTCAGGACTCAAGACTCAGGAGTTTGCAAACCAGAGAAGCAAAAATGTCTCCACGAAGCCCAAGTCACCTTCTTTTAAAAACGATTCTGCCTCTAGCTTTGCAAGGGAGAGTTCCTGTTACCATGTCAAAGGCTACCTTGTATTCTCCTCAGACGTACAAACCTTTCAAGTCCTGTGTAGCTAAAGACCAAGTGCTGAATATCAACGTTCATGCTCTGCTGTGCCAGCCTGGGGATATTTGGCTGGGGTTCTCTGAGCAGTTCTATGATTTTGAGATGCATTTCCATAAAGAGACTTTCTGCTGTCAAAAGAGCTGCCTTTGTCCCTACTTGCAACAGTGATACCTCTCTTCTTAGGAAGCTCTGCAAAAGATGCCAACACCTCCAAAGTCAGGTAATAGCTGCTCTGAGTCTAGATTTTGAGGGTGAAGGGGATATTTACAAACAATTTCCTGGGTTTGCAACCTTCATAACCTGGGATCTAAATGAGCTCCTGGGCTGCATTCATTACAGGTCTACACAACCCACAGAATTTATGGGAGGATGAAGAGAGAACTGGGGTTGTTGAGCCTGGAGAAAAGGAGGCTGAGGGGAGACCTTCTGGCTCTCTCCAACTCCCTGAAAGGAGGGTGTAGAGAGGTGGGGGTGGGTCTGTTCAACCAAGGAACAAGTGACAGGACAAGAGGAAATGGCCTCACCTTGCACCAAGGGCAGTTAAGATTGGATGTGAGGAAGAATTTCTTTGCTGAAAGGGTTCTGAGGCATTGGAAGGGGTTGCCCAGGGCAGTGGTGGAGTCCCCATCCCTGGAGGGACTGAAGAGTTGTGTAGACACAGTGCTGAGGGACACGGGTTAGTCGGGGACTTGTCAGTGTTGGGTTAATGATTGGACTCGATGATCTTAAAGGGCTTTTCTAATTGAGGCAATTCTGGGATTCTGTATCTCTCTGCCACATTGGTGTCTTCCCCGGTCACAGCTGTTACAGAGTCTGAAACTCCCTTAGTTTCAGAGACAGCCTGAGCACTGCAGAACAGGTCTGGCACTGCTGTGCTGAGAACACTGGCACATACCTGTGGACACCTCAAATGGCTCTGGATAAGCTTGCAGATCCAGCTCACTCCATGGCAATCACAGCAGCCCCGTTCCCTGCTTAGATCCAGGTTGGTAACTCAAAAGAAACATTCAAAATGTGTATTAATACTGTTTCATTAGGTGGGCATCACCACAAGGAATGCATTGTGTGGCTGTCACTTCCTCTCTACATGATGACATGAAGCAAAGTTGCACTATTATGGTGAGCTTCAACCCAGAAACCAGCTCCTAGACATCTCATAAAGCCAGGAACAGAAGTTCTTAGGAAACAATAATGCCTTCAGCCCAGAAACTGCTGCAATCTGCATGGGAAAACCTCCTGCTGGACCTCTGAAGGCCAAAGAAGAGATAATTGCTGATCTAAAAACCAGCAAGTTGCCTAGATACCACAGGGCATGATGTGGTTACACTTGTGCAAATAATCTGGCACCAGGCAGTGATGCACTCACCTATGCATTTCCCAAGCCTTACCCTCAGTTGCTGGCATAATGAACTGGGAATATACATTTAAGGTGGGAAGCATTCCTGGAAACTGGCTATTCTTCAAAGGCATATTTACTGGATGTTCCAATAGCCATGATTCAATAAACATACAGCAATATTACACTGGGTAAAAATATCTGGGATAAAAGAAGAGTGAAACTCTTACAATTTTATTCAATATTTTTATCAATGATCTAAATGACGTTATATAAATCCTTGCTGTAGCAAAGTTTGCAGATGCCAACAAGATTGGCAGTAGGGAAACAGCAAGCAGGACTGGACTATCAATGTACAGCGATCTGAAATAACTGAGAGTTGGCCACACTCCAGTGAAACATGGTTTTAAAAGTCAAATGCAAAGGTAGGACATCTGAAACCAGAAATGCAGGTTACACTTACAGGACGCTTCCTCGGAAATGAGTTGCCTTGAAAAGGACTTAGAGGACATCACAGAGATATGCTGTAGCCCTGAAGAAGTTGTAAAGGGACTCGGTGTAAAGAGTTGTAAAGATCCCTCGGTGCTTAGGAAGGGCAGTCACAACCCCAGAAGGAAGCGTTCCTTCTCGTACACAGCTCCAGCAACAATCTGCTGGTAAGCCGTGTTCAGACCATGTTCCTTCCTTCATGGAGAAAGAGAAAACAGAGAAATGATTCAGGCAAAGCCAAAAAATTACCCTGGAGCTGGGAAACAGAAGCTGTCCAGCGTGCTTCTGAAGTAGACCAACCCTGTCAGCTTATCAAAGACATGAGTAAGACAGGATCTGATTAATGCTACAGGTACTTATATGGGGGAAGGCAATTGTGAGAGAGGGCTTTTGGGTACCACGATGCCTCTTCCAAGACAACTGCAAAAGCTGGCAATTAGAAATTTAACCTTGAAACAAAACAGCAGTGAAGGCCATTCAGTATTGGAAAATCTTGCCAGAGAACTAGATGAAATTATGAGATTAGCTGCTTTTCAGAAGGCACTTTTTAACTCACCTTCTGGCGGAAATTATATAGGCAGTTAGACTAAACATGGCTGTCGTAATCCCTAGATTACTAGGCTGGAGTCTAGTTCTTGTGCATTTGTATTTGAAGGAAGGGAGGAAGCATTGTGGAAAGGCTCAAGGCAGCCTGAAAGACTTTTCCTAGCTGCCTCAAACTCTACACTATGCTCGAAGGAATACTTCCACTGCTAAAGCTTTATGTACTGTAAGTTATATGACTGTCTCTTCCCAAATTAAGCAAACACAGATTCCCTCCTGCCGAGCTGAAAATCTCAGTATCAGTTTCTCCAGTCCTCACCAAATCCTCACCAGTCTGGCTCTGGAGAAAATGCATAAAGAACCCCTGTCTGCTCCTAGTTACAGCTGGGGAGCTGTAGGGATATCAGCGAGGTTTCAGGGTGTAACAGAGCAGAAACCAGCTCAGCATGCTCATCTTCTCAAGCTAAGTCTATCCTTCTGTTTCGACAGATTAGCTCTTCGCCTGCATTTCCCCTTGCACAGTGATGCCAGCCTGGCCACAGCAACAGTGAGCAGGGAACAGCGGGAGGCCCTGCTTCATCCAACACCAACTCCCAGATCTCTAACAGTAGCACTTTTTGTTCTCCTGCTTCCTGTCTGATCTCTCCAGCCCCATCTTACAGCACTCTACATTTCTCCTTCAGGGCCCCCTCCTGAAGTAACTCCATAAAATAGTATATTATTTTTCTATTTCAAATCCAGACCTGGCATCTGAGCAAAAATAAAAGTGATCAATCATCACACTGACGTAGAAGGGTCTTTTTTCCATCCTTCCCTCGGTTTTGCAAGCTTAACTGTCAGAAAGGAAAATTCATCTTCTGTTTGAATATGCAGGGAACACATAGACTTGGGCAGTGTGATATAAGGAGTGTATTTCCTAGATAAAAAAATGAATGCATTGCAGAGGATAAACTGATAAAGCTAACCTTACCTGTACATCTTCCTGCCAAACTGAGGCTGAAAACTCAGGTCACAGCTAGTGGGTGAACGACAATTCTCAGCACTCTCATGTGATGCTGTGCCCCACACAGCAAACCATCTCTTGGCTCCTAAATCCAAAGTCATCACTGGGAAGCAGGCAACTTTTCCACTTGTAGACTGGATCTAGGGTGGAGAATGAGATGGAAGTTTTCTCAGCAGATTTGAAGTCTGTCCAGACAGTGCCATCCCTTCCCTCGGGGACAACAGCAATGCTAATCACAAAACCAGCAACTTCCTGATTGCAAAGTATTGCTTCCCTGGAACAAAAGCATTTCAGAGTGAACATCTTATAAAAACAATAAAACAGGCTGTGCATGTTCAGATTCACTTTCATTAGCTATTTCCAGGAACAAGAGGCTTGTTTGATGAGCTTCCTGCAGGCTCTTCTCTAGCTGTATCAGCGTTTGTTTTATTTTGGAGCAGGACAGCCCTTTGAGGCGACTCTTTTGACCTTCCCCACTTACTACATTTAGGGCCACGCTGCAGAATTGAATTCCTTTCAGACAAAACTAAATGACAAGACAAGCTCCAGAGACGCACCTAACACGTCCCAGCTGCTATTGAATGTTCCAAGCCACGGGGGCAGATCAGATCCATCCCAGGTAAATCCCCCAAAACACATATGGCGGACCAGCACCAAATGTTTCGCTCCCCAGATCTGCTTCTACCACATTTTGCTGCTTCCTCATGAAGGTGTGTAACCGCTGGAAGCCTCTGCTTATCTCCCTTCAAGATCTCATGATGCTTCCCAGACAGCCCTTTGTGGTACACAGCCCCTTTGCTAAAATTAGCTAAACTTTCCCCCCCATTTCACCCTATTCTGGTTTAGCTAAACAAGATTTCCTCTAGCAGGAGAGGGAAGGTGGTATGCTTGGAGCTCATAGTTTACCTTGTTTTTTTGAATTAGCCTTCAGAGGTCTTTTCCCTGTAAGCCTGGCTTGGTCCAGCAAACTTTAGGGCTTCTCTAACTCACTGTCAGGCTCTGAATAAAAAAAAGCCAGGGCTGAGGTTCAGGGAGGGAACTGTGTGTTCTCATTCTGAAGGCACTGAAGGAAACAGAAGGTCAGGTGAATTCCTATAAAGAAAATGCCAACATCATTAAGGATTAATAATTATTTTTTGCATCTGATAAGTTATTGTAGTGTTAATTTCCTGCAACAGTTTTTTCTTAGCTGTTGTGTGTATGATCAAATGCTTTGTGAGATCACCTCTGGTACGTTAGCCGACATGCTCAGATGACAGCTTGTGTGAGACATGTTCATTCACCAGGTATTTTCCAGTTAGCATGTAGCTGTGGTGTGATGAGTAATCTTGTACGGAGAGAGGGAATCTTAATTTGCCTGCCCTTAGAAGAGGTTACTGTGATTTCTAATGAATGTCAAACAATTGCAAATCCTAACCAACCAAAATAAAAGGTTACTGGCTAGTGTCAAGTCTAATTTCACTAAACAACAGTATCATTAAATTCTCCTGCTATGGTTGACTTTAAACTGGGAGGAAGAATGAGTTATACCTGCTACACGAGGATTTCAGATTTCTTCTTCAGTTCTATTTTTTATTTATTCAACAGATTTATTTTGTGGTTTACATTTTAATATTTTTGTCCTTCGGTAACAGCTGACTGAAGATTTGCAGTTCAGCTTCTCAAGGGTGAAGAAATCAGGAGTGTGGCATCTGGGTATGCTGTAAGTGCAACAGTCCACGTTTAAACATCTACACTAACTCAAATATAGGTGTTTGCGACCTGAGAAGGTTGCTCCCATTGTAGAAATCTCAATCCAAAAGCATCACTCTTCTCCCAGAATTTAATGCTGCCTCAGAAACTGATTTAAATTGGAGACTAAAATAGAGAAAAATCCACTCTCCTGCTATTTTCACTCTTCCCCTACTCGGAGTCCCATGTGACAAATCAGCCGCTAGTTGTAGTACATTTCCAAAAGACTGAGGTTAGGTTTTTTTGCAGGGTGGCAGAAAGAGGAGTGTATGTAACACTGTCACTGGAGTAGCTCAGTCATTGCATCACTCTGAAAAACTGGTAGAAAAGGTGCTGGGAAGCATCGAGCTGGCTGGACAGCTCAGCTGTCTCACACTTGACGGGAGCAGGGTGAAGCTGAGGAAGTCCCTTTCTTGCTTGGACTGACAAGAAGTTGCCCAGATGTTGCGTAACAAAGAGCACCTAAAACAAGAAACCCAGATGAATGTGAAGTTTGGTAGCTCAGATGAGAGGTACAATAAGAGTAATATTTACACAGCTAAAGGTGGCTGGGATACGGTTACACTTCAACATAGGACAGGAGCTAAAAGTGCAGTATCTGCTCCCGGTTAACTACCTAGTGTGTGGACACACGAGAACAAGAAAATTTTGTTCCTATCCAGGTAGTCGGGAACAGGTGAGTCCTTACTCAGAGATATAAATACAAGCTCTCTCAGATATAATTGCTACATCAGCTACAAACAGAATAAAAGTTTTATATACTATAATAAAACATGACCACCCTCAGTAGTTTCTATCAAACACTGCTGTGCAAACGTTTATGGTGAGAGTGTATGAAGGACTGAAAAAATTAAAAAATGAAGGAAACATTTCTCTCCATCCTCCTGCTGGTGATTCCTCTCACCCTCATACCTCCACCACACCTTACGATATAAACCTCCCCATCTCCACCAAAAAACCTCCAGTTCATACCTCTAGTTTTTTATTAAAGGTGCTGTAACTGCCATGGAGCATCTTGGTGCAGTCAAGATCAGATTGCAGTTTTGAGACTCCTTACATCATTTAGCAGGATTATATTGCAAAAAAGCAATTGCTTTGCAAAGAAAGACCAGTTAAGTCTTCCCTGATCCCTTCAGCTTTCTATCATCTGCAAATTTAATGATCCTACATGCTGCGGTGGTGCGTAAATTTTTAATAAAAATATTAAAGAGCCCCAGCAGAGGATCTGCTCCTCAGTCACCTCCTCATTGACACTCACTCTTGGCTTCAAGCCATGACTCTGCCTTCTTGCCAGTATTTTACGCTTTTCAATAATAGATTATTTTAACCTACATTTAGGGAGTTTGTACTATAATCCATAACGCAAAATTGTCTCAAAACCTTCTGGACAACCAGATAGATTTTTGCTATCTAGACTAATAGTTATTTCATTAGCATAAGTGATAAAATTAGCCTGACATGATTTACCTGCAATATATCCATGCTGACTCACTCCTATTAAAGGAAATCTATTCTCCCTAAAAAAACCCCACAAAAACCAGCTGCAAACTAACTGTAAATTAAGATTTTATAAGAACAATGTTCATCTTGAATGTTTGCCTCCTGTTATTATTTCTGTTGGGGTGAAGCGTACACATTTTTGCAACATTTTGGGAATGGACCAGACTAAGAGAGATCCAGAGGGTAGAGGTACAAGTGGAGGTACAAAAGAATTCTCTCTCCAGAGAGGGCTGCTACAGTCAAGGACACTTGACTCCTTTCACAGAGAGACACAGCACAAGGAATTAAGCCTGGCATGAAACACTTAAAATAGGATTTCATTTGATCTGATTTTCTATAGACCCTGACAAAGCCCGTTGGGTAAGAGAGTGTAGAGGAGGAACAACAGTAAGGTCTACCTGGGTAGCTTCAAACCACAGACAACATCATCAGCTTCTACACCTAATAAAACTACTTAAAAAAACCCACAACCCTAGAAAAAGCTATTCCATGGCTAAACTATCCTCACTACAGGAAGAAATTCCTGACATGTAACCTAAATCTTTCCCACCACAATCCAAATCCATTATTTTTTGTCCTATCCCTGCCTGACAGGAGAGTCAGGCCCAATGAATCTCTTTATGGAGACCAAGCAGAAAGACCTGTTGTTCTTCCCTCAGGGTAACTAAGAATTTTCTCTCCAACTGAAACCTCAATTTCCCTCGCTCCACTGTCTGGTTAGGACCTGTAGACCAGATGGATATTGCAATCATGTTGAGAGATCTGTCTCCAATGAAAAAGGGCTTTGGGGGAATTTGCTAGCTTGGGGGTTTTTGGTAGGAAAGACTTCCCTGCAAGAACTGAGCTGAAGTCCAGAGAACCAAATTCCACTAATATATTCAGTCAAAATATACTTTCTCTGCTTTTGCTTGACCACTCTGCCCCAGCCCATGACTTTGAGCTACTGGCCTCTTTCAGGTACCTCCTCTCCCAAGATGAAGAGAAGCTCAGGAGGTCTCCTCAATTATTCTGGCTATACAAAATTGCTTCCTACAGTTTCTTTACCCACTGTGATGGCTTGTAGATAACAATGTCCTTCCATATAAGGTTTGCCCACATCTGACTGCAGTTGTCAAACCTCAAGGAGCAGCCAAAGCCTGCAAGAATTGCTGCTGAAACAGTGCACTGGGGGGCCTGGGGCACCATTCCAGCTCTGCTACTGTCCTCCTGTGCCATGTTTAGGCATGTCACATTCTTCTCCGAGCTGCCTTCCCCTCCCACCTCAAGTCTGACTTGTACATTTGAATCATAGAATCTTTTGATTGGAAAGGACTTTTGAGATCATCAACTCCAACCGTACCTGTCCACTACTAAACCATATCTCCAAGCACCTCATCTGCCCGTCATTTAAATACCTCCACGGATGGGGACTCCACCACTGCCCTGGGCAACCCCTTCCAAAGCCTGAGAATCATTTCAGGAAAGAAATTCTTCCTCAGATCTAATCTCAACTGCCCTTGGTGCAAGGTGAGGCCATTTCCTCTTGTCCTGTCACTTGTTCCTTGGTTGGACAGACCCACCCCCACCTCTCTACACCCTCCTTTCAGGGAGTTGGAGAGAGCCAGCAGGTCTCCTGAATTCTTCAGAGAAGAGACCAGCTCATGTATTCTCCAAGGTCTTCTGTGCAAATATATCTAAATCTGCTGCCCAAGTAAAGGTAGGAACCACTCTTTTTGTTAAAGGAGAGAATTTTCTTTCATTTTGCTTTTGGCTAAACATTCAGTAGAGATTTTTCTCACAAGATTTAAAGACTGCAGATGAGATGACTTGGGAATTTACCACATAGTGTCTGTAAGTTATTTTTTGTCTAGGGAAGTGTTCTTGTACAGAAGGATGCTTACAAAGGTCCACTCCACAGGCAGGCTATTGGGTAATCTGTCTGTTACCAACTGAATCATTAAATTACATTTTTGATTTTGATGACGTTCAACAACACAGTGAAGATACATGTTTTTTTAAGGCAAAGGGAGTCAAGTAGTTATTAAATGGTCACAGTTAAAAGGTAGAACAAAGGTCCAGTCATTAAACCATGCACAGAAAACCAAGCCTTTTCCACTATACAGTAATCCTCTGTAAGGCTTCCTCACTGGTTGGTATGGTAAAATAATATAGCCAGAGATTACATTTTTTTCCTCCTACATATACTTTAATTTAGTTTCTTGCGGAAAAAAAAACCAAAAACCAAAGCTTTTACGGGTTTGCCTACTGTGCTTAAAAAGAAATAAAGTTAACCATGATGGTCACCAAGGTATTTCAAGCCCGCTATGTTCGATCAGTTAATCAAGGGGATACGATGTGTCCTAGGGGAAGAACAGGTAGCAGTGAAGCTTCACCCTTAACCAGGCAACGGCCTCAATTTGGCAAAATTCTCAAGTGTGGAACTAAAGCTGAAGCACATACTTAAGTGTCATTGATTTCAAAAGGTTTTAAGCAGATACTTAAAATTGAGCAAAGGCTTTGGGACCTCAGTCAAATCTAAGGACTCCTAGGAAATCAGGAGATACTGCCTATGTTCAAGGTGTGTCTCCAAGCACAGGATACACATGTCGCTCCATGTAAACCCCTTAATTAATGCATAATCTGTAGACTACCAGGAAATCTCAGTCTCTTCTTGATCAGCACCATCAAAGTCATGACAGTGCTTCAGAAACCATTCCCCTTTAATTACACGTGATCGTTGAAGCTAACCACGTACTGTATAATTAGTAAGAAAAATGAATTATTTAAGTAACTTGCATTTAACAAGTAGTATTGCCATTCTGATTGCAATTCAGTATTCAGTCACCATAAAAAGACCTTCTTCTTATGCAGGAGGACAGATTTTCCTGCTTCTAAGATCTTGCAGATTGGAGTTTTTCCAGAGATTTCAAACAAAGTCCTATGTCCTTATATAGATTTGAGGGTCAGTAGCGACAAGGTAGCTTATCAGGCAGACGGATCACTGGAGCAGGTTCCTAACTGGAATAAGCACAGCTACGCAGGAGGAAAATGGAGGAAAACAAACAAAATAATAATGAGGAAAATGATAGCCTTTCTCTCATTTGAGAGAGATCTTGCTCTTCGCTCTTTTTTCCTTTGTACATTTTCATAGTTTTGCAGACAGGTAATTACATGTCTGATGTAAAAAACAACCCTCATAGTTTATGGTTCAGAGCTGACAGAATTTAGTTGCAATTTTATCACAGTAATCACAGGTTCAGTAGAAATGCAGCTGGGATGCAGCTGGGATGGAGGTGGAAGAAGAGCTCACTTGACCACCTAATCAAGGTTTTCGAATGGGAGATGTAGAGTCAGACACCAAGTTACTGCTCTTACCTTTAGCTTCATCTTCTAAACATGAGCGAGAGAGACTTGAAGCAATGCAGAGCTGAGTTAAGTTCTCACAACACAGGACAGGGTTGCAAGACCATCCCAGCTCACTCTCAGGAGCTGGTTAGCACACCTGAGCAGAACTGTGCCTAAGCCAGTGGATCTGCTCTCTCAGGAAGGCTAATTAAGTGGGGTGAACCCAGACAGTCCTAAACTTGAGCCAGTTTTCTACCAGCCAACTCAGCATCTCAGCCCTGCAGTCCCTGGCACTTCCAGTAGCAATGGCAAAGCCAGCTCAGTCTGTCTGTCCTCCCCGTCCAGACATGCCCTTCATTTCCCATGGAGCCCGAGAGCTATATTTGCTTGGACTGAAAAACTTAAAGCAGCTAATGGCTGGTAGCCAAGTGGGCTAGTGAGCACATGTCATTTGTGGAGGACCGGAGTGAGAAACATCTCTCTGAATTTATGGCATCCTAGCCCAATCTTGCAGCTTCCTCCAAAGCATGGATTGGACTCTGCTGGCAAGAATAGGAGAGGACACCAGTGTAGAAGGACTAGATAGACATTTTCGTAAGGACACTGGCCCAGAGGCTCTGCTCCATTGTCACTAGCTGGTCTGAGGAGGTCAGACCAAGAGCTACACTGCCAAAGGCTGCCAAGATCAGGTGTAAATGAACAAATGAGACAAGGAGAGAAAAAAGCAGGAGTGAAGTGAACAAACATTCGATTTAACAACAGCTTCCACTCACCTCGCACTGGATCTTGTCAAAAGACTCTTATCTCATCACCAGCACTGTTTGGCAATAGTGTCATGCCATCCATGGGCCTGTAG
>NW_010325668.1:4442-17092 GCF_000700745.2 Antrostomus carolinensis | reverse complement strand
GAAAACAGCTTTTCTGGTTTTCTAGTGACAGAATGGCCAGTAGAGAAAACTGACATTTCCTGTACAGAACCTAGTGTCAAAGACTGGATAGGAAAGGAGTCCTGAAATTACCATCAAACACTTCCCTGTCTAACACAAGCTTGTTCCTGAAGCCTTCAGTCATCATTATTTCTACAGGCTTGTGTCTGGAAGCACCTCTTTCCGAGACATACATTCACAGAACAAACCAGACATGTACCCAAAACTGCTCCTAGAAGTTCCAGCACTGGACACTCTCCCTCTCCAGCCCAAGAAATTTGCTCACACCACTGCTATTCTTACCACATTCCCAGCATCTACCTTGAACATTCCTTGTATGTTAAGTCCATTCTTGTCCTGCTGTTACCTTGCGGATGTTGGTAACAGATCTGTCCCTCTCTCTTTGCCAGAGCATCACTAGGTGTCCTCCAAGTTGTCTCTTGCCCAGACACTGCCAGTTCCTTCAGTCTGCTCCCTGGGCCAGCATTCTCTAGATTTATGATAGTTCCAGTCTGCTGCTCATCTCTCTTTGGTATGTGCACCTCCTGTCATCCCACTGAGGCTTTGTCCATGCTGAACCATCAGGGATTGTTTTACATATCTGTCCTGTTTCACTAGGATAGAGCTAATTTTCTTCTTAGTAGCTAGAACTGTTCTGTGGTTTAGTTTTAGTCTGGGATTTGTTATGAGAAAAATGTTGATAATATACTGATGGTTTTACTTATTACTAAGAAAATCAAGGATTTTCTGACTTTCCATGTTTTGCTGCTCTGCAGGTGCAGAAGAAATTTGGAGGGAGTGTAATAACATTAACAGACCCAAACTGGCATTTAGATACACCAGTGGGGTATTCTATACCATATAATGTCATGTTCAGCATATAAATGAGAGTGAGCCAGAAAGCTAGGGGATCTCTTGGGTGCTCTCTCTCTTCCATGATTGGAGTTTCAGTTTTGGGATTGTCTCTGCTCCAGGATCACTAGCCAGACTGGGCATTGGTTGGTGGGTGGTAAGCAACTGCACTGTGCATCACTCACTTGTATATGCCATGATTACTGTTGTTATCATTATTCATGTCATTATTATTTTATTTCAATTATTAAATTGGTTTTATCTCAACCCATGAGTTTTCTTACTTTTACCTTTCTGATTCTCTCCCCCATCCCATTGAGGGAAGAAGAGCGAGCAGCTGTTTGGTGTTTGGCTGCCGGCTAGGCTAAAACCACCACAATATCTCACAGGTGCAGCTTTTATTTCTTAGAGGAGGCAAGACATGAAAAGATCTGGTCAATCAGAAAAAGACACAAGAGCTCCGTCTCTGCTTTAACCACAAGCCTATACCCGCTTGAAGAGTGACAGTCTAAGATACACTTTGGATGAGAAGATAAAATCAGGAGCATCACATCTAAATTGGGATGTCTGGTCACTTTATCCATATCACAACTGTGCTCTGCTGGTGCTATTGAACTCTCTTAAGCTGCCCTTTAGCAGCACGTCCCTTTCTGAAGCTGCCAGTGCCTTTGTTCTTCTTGAGAATACTTGCCCGCTCAGGCACATGGAGGCAGGGGAAGGTTGGACACTGTGTGTTGCATTGTACTGTCAGGCTAAATAGAAGCTGATGGGATAATAATTAATTGCAGTCTCTCTGTAATAAAAGACAAGACAAAGCAAGAGATATAAATAAAATCATCAAAGGAAACTCGTAGAATAGGAGCTGTGTCTGCATTTTGTGGGCAATTTACAAGCCAAAGGAAGGTTGGGAACTCAAGGACTGAAAAGCAATAAAAATCTATGGAGCCCTCACAAAACTGTGACAGCCTCTCACTGATCTGTCTTGTTACCAGGCAGAGGTATAAATTCCCACAACACCTTTGGTGTTTAAGGAGCTGGAAAGGGAAGGGGAAAAAAAAAAGACTTGAAGTGGGAGTGACCCCCAGCTCACTCAGACCCGAACAGTGGGGAGGTGACCTCAGAGAGAATAGAGGAGACAGAAGGCACCCAGCTCCGCTCCAAGGGCAACAGGCTGCCAGCAAGTACCGCCAGCCTGAAAATATGGTCTGGAGAGCTCCAGGCAGCCAAGAGGGCTTTAATGGAGACATTTTTAGCAATCTTTGTACTAGGAGGGCTCCTTTCCTCATGGTCTTTGACAAAAGCAAACCTTGCCCTGACCTATCACTTGCCAAATTCCAGCTGCTTGTCCCCGCTCTCCGGCTGTTGTCATGACCATCACCTTCCAGCTCAGGGAGGAGGAGATCAGAGTCAGAGCTGAAAGGGCCTCCAATGCCGTCCTGACCTCATGGGCAGCTGCAACCTGGAGACACAGGCAAGAAAATAGAGAGGGGAATCCTACCCCTACTCCCTCCCCATGAGGCTGCAAGAGAGGAAAATGGATATACAAGAGGATGGATATGAAGGGAGGGGAGGGAAAGATCCTATGTCTTGGACTCAACTCCTATTTAATGCCTAATTCTCACTCAAGTCAGATAAACAGGTGCCTAAATACCCTCACAGCAACAACCAGTTACATGACACATCCCTCTGCTCAGCAGCCTGCCCTCCTCCCCAGCTCAAGGAGCATCTGATGCAGCTCAACCTCAAGGGCAGAAGAACTAAAAAGAAAATCATCAGGTGCTCTCGTAAAAGAGAAGAAGATACAACCCTCATAGACATCTGGGCCAAACTGCTGCTGGTACAAGCCCCTTCTCCTGGGAAAATGGGTGTTAGATATTCAGTTCATCTCCTTATTGCCATTAACCCCACTGCAGAGACATAGCGACATCCCTCATTCATTCCCTAAAGTGAATGGAAAGGTTAGGAAGAGAGGGAAAGCAATGAGGCACATCTTCTGCCTCTATGGTAAAAGCTTCTCTTCTTAAGTGGCTACACATGAGCAATAAGCTGGAAGCACAAATCCCAAAACCCAGCCCCAGCCTGGGCTTTGTTTTGGGTTTTTCTTCCTCCCTCTCTTTAAAATTCTCCTTTTGGAAATGTCTTCTCTGGTTAAATGAAGCCAAGGTAAAGAAACAGCAACTAATTAAAATGAACTGCTGTTGCACAATTTCCCCCCCAAAGGCAAACACAAACTTCTTCCCCGAAGGAATAAATAAGCCCTCAACTAAACAATAACTTCCTTAACGTAGCCGACAAAGTCTTTCTTCCATCCGTTACCCAAACAACAAACAAAGCAACCAAAAGAAAAAAAGTTGTCTCCTTTTCCTCATGCCTGCCTTGCCAGAACTTTACATCTCTGCAGCAGCGACACCAGTTGAGAAGCGGATCATCTCCTCCCCTCCTGCAGTTTGCCTTGCTCAGGGCAATGTCTTCCAGCAGAAGCCAAGGACCAGGTGGATGGTCACCAAACAGCTCATTACAGATCACTCCCTGCCCTGTATCTCCTTGCACATCAGACTTGTCAGGAAGAAGAGGTGATATGTTCCTAGCCCTGAAGGCAGCAGAGCTCTTGCCAGCCCAGGGGCTTTGGTTTGCCAGGAGGGTTACAACTTTTGCTTTTGCTCTGGGCAAGAAAGAACCACTGCTGAGTTGGTTGGTCTTAAGGACCGAGTCTTGGATCTAAAAGCAGGAGCCTGGGCTGTGTGAGCTAAGGGTCAGCTACAGCTTACCAGGCTTCAGCCACCACCTTCTGTGGTCTAGCCAGCAAGAGAGGAGAGCTGAGCACAGGCGAAGCGAGGGGAGCTCTCCCTTCCCAGCAGCCGGGATGATCCAAAGATTTGGAGGCATAATGCTCAGAGCAAGCTCAGCAGTGCAGCATTCCCCACCTGGCTCAAGAGAACTGAAAATGGATGAATATTTCTAGCCCCAGAAAGGCCCCTGTCACCCGGCACGTAACCTGCACTTACTGCCTAAGCAGAGCGCATCTCTGTCAGACCGCAGAGTCAGAGCACAGCTAATGCACTGTGTGGGGGAGAGAAAGCCAGGCTGGGAGTTAATGTATGTCCTTGACTTCAAGTAAGTTGAGAGCTGCTATAGAGAGTAGGAGAGATCTGGAAAACACCCAAATGTTTGTGGGGGCTGCCACCAGATTCTCCCTCTAGCTTACAAGCAATCCTGTGGGTAGGGAGAAGGGATGTAGGCTCCAAGCTGCTGCCAAGGGAAGAGTGCACTGCAGGGCAAGCAAGCAGAAATATCACAGCTCAGCTGCAGCTGTGCCAGCTCTAGCTGAGACTGCTTCTCACGCCTTGTCACCGTCCCACGCCATGAGACCACCCTTGCGCAGATCTGCCAGCTGGGGTACGCTTGTGATCACTCCCTAATCTGGTTCAGTCAAGATAAGCTGTCTTTTTCCATACTCTAAATGAGTACAAGTGCTTTGCTTCTGCCTCCTTGTCCCTTCTGTGGGGATGATGCATGTACTGGGGTAAATTAGAAATTAGCAGGCATACTACTGGTGCTTCATATTTAGCAGGTTTTAGAAGACAGCCACAGCCCAGCTTGCTCGTGACGAGCATTCCCAATCCTGTATGTCAAATGTACCTCAGCCAAGGCCATTTTTAGAGGGATTCACTTTGTACTCTTCAGGCCAGTCTTGTCTGCTAGATGATAAAATGGAACCACGGGGCAAAGACATCCTGGACCCATAAAGTCGCTAGAGACTGCAGCTTGATGAGGAAGGCTGTGACAATCCTTATTCCCTCACCCTAGGAGCCCTCAAGGCTGAGCATACTCTCTGATTCATGAAACTCATCATGGACCTTGAAAGTGGGGAAGAGCATTTGGCCCAGGTCTTTGGTGCCTGATAGCCATGAAAATTATGTGTTGTGGTGGGTATAGCCTGGCCAGCACACAAACACCATGCAGTTGTTCACTCATCCTTCCCCAGTGGGATTGGGGAGAGAATCAGAAAGGTAAAAGTGAGAAAACTCGTGGGTTGAGATTTTAAAAAAAAAGAAAAAAAAAGAAAAGAAATAAAATAATAATTATAATAACAGTAATAATAGAACATACAAATGAATGATGCACAGTGCAATTGCTCACCACCTGCTGACCAACACCCAGCCTTGTCCCCAGCCAGTGATCCTGGAGCAGAGACAACCCCAAAACTGAAACTGCAATCCTAGAGGAGCGAGGTCAAGCAATCCCTGAGAGAATCCCCCCAGCTTTCCAGCCAACCCTCATTAATATACTCAGCATGACGCGATATGATATGGAATATCCCATTGGCACATCCAAATGTCAATTTGGGTTTGCTAATTACTACACTTCTCCCCCCTCCCAGTCCTTTGCACCTACAGACTAACAAAACACACGGAAGTTGGAGATGTCCTTCATCTTCCAGTAACAACTAAAAAGATTGATATGTTATCAATGTTCTTCTCATAATGAATCCCAAACACTGCGCTGTTCTAGCTACCAAGAGGAAAACTAACTCTGTCCTTGTGAAACCAGGACATGTGTGCAGCTGGCTCTCTCTCCTAGGAGGACAGATCAGACCCACAGCTCTGACACCAGCCATTTGCTACGGCACTCAGCTAGGGAGAGAACCTCCTTGCCCAACTGGTACAATGTCCAGGAGCCTCTTCTGTCCAGAACACAGTCCCAGTTGTGATCTCTGATCTGAAAATCAAAATTCTTCCTCAGGTTTTTACATGAAAACAAGGGCTCAGCCCCCCAAAACCACCCCAACTCCACTCTTTCATGCCAGCTATAGTCAACTAGATGGACAGAAATGCCTGCTGAGGCTGGGAGTGTCACGGGGCAATTGTTGTGACCACAGGGCACGCATGGTGAAGCCAGTTCCCGTGATGGTCAGATGACCGACATCATCATACTCAGAACAAGAAGAGCATGTCAGCAGGGCTTTCACACAAACCTGTTTTACTTTGTGCTGTAGAGAACAGATGTGTGAACAGAGTTACTTGGATCCGAGCTGCAGGGAGAGACCTGACAGCAGAGAGGCAGTAACCTTTAGCTGAAACATAGTAACTTTAAAAAAAAAAGATTCTAAAGATGGAATAGATGCTCACCTGATTACATTCTCAGCTGTAAGATATCCCCTTCCTAATAGCAGCCTTTTTGGTTTTTTTTTTACCTGCATCCATGCAACAGGAACTACGTTCACCGATACAGTCATTATTACACACACCGCTACGACCTGCTTGAGATAATTCCAACTCACGGGCAGGGGACAGGGAAAGCGATGGTATTTGGAACGGCTCCTGTTCAATTGTCTGGAAGGTGATTGAATGCTGCAGTGCTTAGATCCATACCGACAGCCAGGCAGGAAGAGGTCAGAGGTGACAGAGAGGATCTTGCTATGTGAATATAGAGTTTAAAGAGAAATATTTCACTCTGACCCCATTTAAAGCCCCTTGTGCAGCGTGAGCAGTAAGAACATGTCCAAAGAGAAGCTGGCTGTGCTGTGCTGCCACCCACAACAGCATCCAGAAAGGAGATGATTTGGTCCCAAGCTTAGAAACTATTCCAACCTGTACACCAGAGGAGGGGAAGGGTGCAGGCATCTCCTCTGCCCACCCTGAATGTGGATCCAGATTATTGCTCCTTTGATCTCAGCTGTTAGCCCGCAGCCTCAGGTGGGTGATCAGCCAGATGCAAGACATGGGCAGGACCTTGAACCTCCTGCGTGTATCATATCTGAACCATCTTGCCTGCCATGCAACTTAGGGAATATGACAGAGGTTCTGCATGGGTATGAGCATGCTCACACACAGAACCAAAGGCAGTTCAAGCCTTTTTATCAGTAAGAGATAACACCTGGACTTTGAGTATATATTCAGATTAGTTTAGTAATTAGTAGTTAATATTCTCAGTGATAGGACGCGTGAAATGCAAGCAAGAGGCTCTTTTGATCTTCTGTCCTCATGCTCTTGGATCCTGGATTACACAGCACGAGGACACAAATGACTACAGCCATGGTACATGGCTGCTTGTGTCCCGTGAAGAATGCTGCAGTCCCGTCTTCATGCTTTGCACTCCAAGATGTGCCATTGTCTTGTTACAGGCTTGCGAGGTTATTTGGAAGGAGGCAGTTGGGGGAGAACTCATGGATTTTAAATAAAAATGAAGGTCACATTAGGGATCCCGTTGGATGTGACATACGTACACGTGGAGACCCAGCCCACTCCAAGGGCTGGATGGGTTCCTGAGCCCTGTGAGAAGTTGAAGAATACGATATGAGATTTGGAGGCATTCAGGCTGCTTGGGACAGCTGCACTGCAGGGACAGGCTTGGGCTGGGCAGATGCTTCCAAAAGACACCAGTTCCCTGCTCCTCAGACTGGGATACAGGTGTCTGTACCTGCAGATCCATCCAAGGAAGGAAAAGCAAGAGATAAAGCACACAGGATGGCCGTGACGATCTAATGAAGCTGTCCCACTAATGCTACCGGGAAAGAAACACTGTACCCAGTAGTTTATTTCTGCTTTGCTTTACCATACGTGCCCTAAGAGAAAAACCAGACATCAGTAACTCTCACTGTCGTAGGATGCTCGGAAAAGAAAACGCTCCATCCAGCTGAGCTCCCAGCAGGCTGAGCTCCTGCAGACAAGTGAGGAATGGATCAGGACTAAGTAGGTGTATTAAAACCCTCCCTCTAACTGACTTATTACAGCACCTGGGGCTGCAGGCCTTATGTTAATGCTCCATTGACTTTCTGAGCTCCCTCCTTCACTCGCAGCCGCATGTGATGCAGAATGGAATGCCCTTTCCTATAGCAGCATGCAGACAGCACAAAGCCATTTTCTTGAACTTCTTTCAGGCAGATCAGATTTACCTGCTGTAGCCATGAAGCAGCTCAGAGATAGCATCAGCATCCTAAGAGGATGTTCAAGGGCAGGGTGGCTTGCTCTAGGGGACTTGTCAGCTTAAACTTTATCTACTCAAGACCTGCAAGCCTTGAGGTCTTGCAGAGCGTTATGCTTGCAGAACAGCTCCCGCACTTCTACGGTAGTTTCTCTGTTCTTTACAAGAGTTTTCTTCCTTCACAAAGGTTTTGTTTTACAGGCATTTTCTTTCTCATGAAGTCTCTGTTGCAGCGTGCCCGAGGTGCTGCGAAGCTCCTGTATGAACATGACATTACTTCCTGGCCATAGTCGTATGAACTGGTTAAGAAGAACAGCCACATGCTCTGATCCCAAGGGAGCTCACATCCTCACAACACTCTGGGGGGGCAGCGATGGACAAACCTTATCATGCCAAGGACTGGATGACACCATCTTGGTGCATCATGGTGTGACACATAACCACGTGGATGAGAGCCGTTTGGAAGGCTCGATGGATTGCCATCGAGGACTGGGGGAGCAGAGGTACTCAGTTTGCTCAGTAAAAGATTAGAGCTGTGCTGACGCTAGAGACCCTGCTCCAGGGTTTAGGACAAACCTTTTCTCAGGGTTGAAGACGGGGATGACAGCCAGGGGTTGGCTAGATGGCTGCTTGCACACCGGGGGTCGTGGCTCCAGCTCAGCAGGGTTGTTTGTTCTCTGCCTTGATCTTTATCCCTCAGCTGTACTGAAAGAAAGTTTGTCCGAGACAAACATGTATGGCACACAATGTCAGCTTCAGAGCAAGCTGCGAGGAAACAGATTGAGTTCTCTGTGCAAACCAACAGCGAAACCATTCCTTGGTGGCTTCTCCTGGGGGACACTTCAAAGGCACCTTGCATCCACAACGCAGCTGCTGCCCTGGGGAAGGAGTCGTTGAATACCGTCCATGAATGAGAAGTAAAAATTAAGCAGTAAGATTTGGCACGTGCATCACAATAAAGATCCCTGAACGCTCGGCTTCTTATTGAACCTAAAGGCTGTTAATTCGTTATTCACTTCCCAGCCTGGAAGGAAAAGCATGTTATACCCGAGGGCCAGAACTGATGAAGAGAGCCATAAATCAAGCGGTTTACAAGACCAGCAATTAGGAAACAAGCCGACAGAAGGGAGAACTCTGTCAGTAATAAAGCAGACACACCACAGGATCTGCTGAGAGCTCAAAGCAATGGAGGACATGCAGTCCTTTCCACGCTCCGTCTCTAATCCTTCCAGTCACTTGCTGCTTTTTTCCTCACTCTTCTACTTCCCTTTATTTCCTCCTTCTCCAGTTTTTCCTCTCTTCTCGTCCCCTTCTCTTTCAAAAAGCCTATCCTTACAGTGAATGCAAGAACACACCTGCTGAGCACAGGGATTTACCAGCTGCTGCCCCGGAGCAGAGGCATATGCTGGGCACCAGCAGCCACCAAACGATGGATACACACAGCGCCGTGAGTGCAGGGTGTGATGGAGGGAGCAGCATGCTTCTGCAGCAGGACATGAGACCCTTGGTGAGGGAACAGCCCTCTAGGTCCTGGGATGGTGTTGCTGGGGGAGTAAGCAGCAGTGGGCAGAGCTGCTCGAGTAAGGAATGGCTGGGATGATCCTAACCACCTAACCTGTCTTCTGCCCTACTCATTTCCTCCTCTGACCTTTCCAGCACAGGTTAGATCCATCTCCCTTGGCTTTGACAGCAACTTCCACCACCCTTCCAACATCTCCTGCTCCATTTCTACTTCTCTCTCTTATCATTGCAAATCCTGCCCTTGCGTTCCTTACTCAAAATGAGCTCCTGGAATGGACTCACTGGGTGGCCAAGGGGTTTAGACCCACTGTTGGTCCTGGTTCAATGCACCATGTTGCCCTCATGCAACCCCTCCAGAGAAGGGAGGCTGTGGCTGGTGGAATCTCTCCTATATTCCTCCTGCTCAGTGCAGTATCACATCTCTAGGACATCACATATTTGGGAAATCACAGCCAGCGGTGATATATTTTGTCTGCGTTAGCCTTTGGCACTCGCTATGTGCACCAGCCTCCCTGCCACAGGAGGAATACACCTATTTAAGAAATAAGTATGGGATATTCCAGTGCAGCCTCAAGGGCCAGGAGGAATCTCAGATTTGTGAAGTCCACTCAGTGGAAACACTCATTGTTTCATCAGACACCTTCAGAGCAGGAGATGTTGAGGGTAAAAGCAAAGGAAACCAGATCAGCAGAGTTATCAAGCCCCACAGTACGTGCTCAGCTTCCGACATTCCCCCACGTCTCAGCTCACTATGCCAACGCTTTCCCTGAGGTGGGGTCACAGCCCAGGGACCTTCCAAAATAACCAACCAACCTCAGCTGCCAAAGATTTTTCCCCAACCAACCTCCGCTGCCAAAGATTTTTCCTTTCAACATTCATCCTCCCTAAAGCCAAGGCTGATGCTTGCAGGACACTAAGCACAAGCATACCCTCTGGCAGAACCATGAGCTGCCCCTCATCCAGGCAAGCACGGGCAGAGATGACCCAGCAAAGGTCCCACCAGCCTCCTGCTGGGGAGGGCAGGAGGAATGTGGGTGCCTCAGGGTTCCCAGGACAAGGCCACATGTCAATAGTGACCACAGCCACTACCCAGACAGGCTGCTCTCCTCTGCTCTGGCCCAGGGTGCAAAAGGCCTGGAGAACAAGTCCTGTGAGGAGTGGCTGAGGGAACTGGGGTTGTTGAGCCTGGAGAAAAGGAGGCTGAGGGGAGACTTTCTCGCTCTCTACAACTACTTGAAAGGAGGGTGTAGAGAGGTGGGGCTCAGTCTCTTCTCCCAGGTGACAAGCGATAGAATGAGAGGAAATGGCCTCAAGTTGCACCAGGGGAGGTTTAGGTTGGATCTGAGGAAAAACTTCTTCACCAAAAGGGCAGTCAAGCATTGGAACAGGCTGCCCTGGGAGGTGGTGGAGTCACCATCCCTGGAGGGATTGAAAAGACAGGTAGATGAGGTGCTCAGGGACATGGTTTAGAGGTGGAATTGGCAGTGTTTGGTTTATGGTTGGACTCAATGATCTTAAAGGTCTTTTCCAACCACTACGATTCTGTGATTCTGTGAAGCCAGCTTGTCTTCAGCATATCAGAGGCAGGGCTGATAGTCACTTAAAGGAAAAAAGTACCACCTTTGAATGAGCATTACTCTAACACCCTCCCAGCTGCCTGCAGGTTTGATCTTGAATGGGGAGGCTAAAGATTTGTCTGGAAGAGTCGCTAGTCCACCAGAGGCAGAAACATCTCCTCTAACCTTGAATACAGAGAGACTAATAATCCGCCTCCCCCAGCACCGAGGCAGGGAGGCTTTGATGAGCTCTTTGGCAAGTACTGTAGGAAGAGGCTGCAATAGAAAGTTAACTAATTAGGTCATTGCAGAGCAAAAGGAAAATAAAGTAGAAATCTTTTCTGCACAAAGCAGGTTCCAGAAAAGGAGCGAACAGCTACACTACCGGAGAAAGGCTGCAGTAAACTCCACCAGGAGCTGGGGAGCGAAATGGGTTTCAAGGTCTTGAGAGAAGCAAATCCCAGTCATGAGGCCATGGCAACAAAGAAAGCTCAGCAGCTGGGGACTCTTTGGGAGAAGATGGGAAATCCTCTTCAAATGGAGATTTTTCCCACCCAGGTCTTGGCAAGCCACTGTGAGCAGTTACACTTTGCTTATCCAAGGTCTCTCTCAGGCCAGCCAGCCACAGATTTCACACCCAGAATGCCAGGACAGTTTATGAACTACTCCACCTCATCCTAAACATGCTTTTCCCTTTGATGACCTTGAAATATCCCAACAGACCATGTGTGTGGCTTGTAGAAGTTTGCCCTCAGATGTCCCAGTCTGTTACCTTGCAGTCTCCTGGATTCACAGAGCCAAGCAAGGGACACCCACAGCCAGCAGGGACCCATCAGAGAGCACCCATGGAGCTATGCTGCTGTTCACCACCTTTGGGCACTGAGCCCTGCCAAGATTTCATAGGTGGTCGTCTTCTACCACACAACCAAAAGCTTCTTAGCTGTCCGTGCTGTATAATAAGGAATAACGTGAGCAAGTAGCAACTGTTGGTACTTCACCCATGGGTTTATTCTCCCAGAAATGACATGGAGACTTTCCATGGCATCAGGTATGTTTTTGAGTGGCACTTGCAGGAAATTCCAGCCACTTGGCTTTGTCCCAGGTCTCCAGCATTCTGGGAAGGTCAGAGCTTCACAATAAGCCATATGTTCAATCTTGGCTTCCCCTCAAAATGCCAAGATGTGTCTGGAAGGAATAAAGCCAGAGGGAATGTTAACTGATCACCACTGAAACGGAGCCTCTCCTTGGCTTTCACCCTAATTAACTACGAAGAGGTGGTGCCGGAAGGCCCCTGCATTGCCAATAAAGAACGTGGGGTTGGTAATTAATTAGTGGCCTATTGGGATCCCAGCACCTCTCACCCACAGATGAGCTCTACAGATTGATACAAAGGGGATTTAATGGAAACACAGCAGTTTCCCCATTCTGGCCTTAAGCAAAACAGAACTAGTTTTTGAAGGAACCTCATTGACAGTCCTCTCACATGACTGATGCTTGGCACCTAACCCTGCAGTTACAGGCTTAGATTGAAAAGGAACCTGCCTGCAGAATACAGGAATAAGAGAGAGAGGCCCTTAAGTAATTTGGTGAGCTATTTATGTTCACCATCCTCCACGCATAAGAAAACAGCAAGACTAGAAGGATGACAGAGAAAGGCCTCACACATCGGCGTACAGTTGACAGCACTCCTAGAGACTCAGAGCTGGTAACTCGTATCTCTGCCTAGAAAACAAGACAGCCCCACTAAAACGGAACATGCTGTGAGCTGAGCATCAAGAT
>NW_010325668.1:0-4420 GCF_000700745.2 Antrostomus carolinensis | reverse complement strand
AGGACACAGGCATCTGGCCAGGGGCTCAGCTAGGTCACCAAACATGGAGCAGGAAGAAGCTTCTTCCAAGAAGAAGACAAGGCTCCCAAATCATCTCTGCTATCTTGGCTCCAAAATAAACTTCTGGTTTCTCTCTTGTTTCTCAAGTAATTAACCAACACAGTTATGCCAGTTAACCTACTTGGAAATCCTAAATCTACCATGGACTTCATGTGATCTCAGCCAAGTGAATTTGCTTCTGTACATCATTTTATTCTTCCATCCCGGTAGCTGCTCTCACTTTCAGACAAGACTGGAAATTTTCTCTTGTCAATGGGAATTAGATTCGGTTACTTTAGTTATATGTGATTCCTACTTTCTGGCTAATGGACAGTTTTGCTGGGCTGATAACCATGAGGCCAAATATCACAATTCTTTCGTACAGTAGGAAGGTGGAGATGAAAGGTGTCCAAGAGCTGGAACAGATACAACAAGCAAAACATCAGGTGGTTCTTTTCACTGCTCATGTAGGGAGCAGCAATGATGGGTGATGTCTAAGCACCAAGTTGTCAGGCCCAGAGGAAAGACAAAGGTCAAAAAGGGCATTAGGAAATCACATCAAGGCAATCCAAGGTGTCTAAAAGATGCTCAGAAGACAAGATGAGGAGCAGCTGCCAGAGGTCAAGGGATGATCTCTGTGGCCTGGGATGCAAAAAGACTTTTCTAAAGGTACCGAGAGTCTGGCACCGTCCATGAATACCTACTCTGCCCACATCCCACATTGTCACCGCACACAAACCCAAATCAGAGCCACAATGGCAGTGAGGCATAGGTGCACAGAATGTGCACAGCAGTGAGACAAAGGACTACAGGATGTTGGGGCTGGATTCATAGGCCCTATCACTAACAGAGCTCTAGATGGCAAAGAGTACAGACCAAGAGGTCACCCTGCTGAGAACAAGGTATTCCTGGGTATCAGAGCCTGAGATAGCCCAGTATCTCACTGGCAGCAGTGGGACAGGCCAGAACACCCTTGCACAGCAGGAGAATGGAGACAGAGCAAGAGCCGACATGATGAAGAGGAAGCCACATGGACTTAAGTTCTCCCTATGCAGGGAAAAGATGCGCCATACACAGCCAAAAGATGCCAGAACCACATAAACAGTTGCCCCAGCCCATAGTCCTTACCCTAAAAAGTAGAACAGGCCACTTGCATGTTATCACCTCCTGGTCTTCCTCCAACTCTAGCCACTGTTCCTGCAGACTTCAGCCCTCTGTTCCAGCTACATTTATCCTCCACACCAAATATGTGGACATTAAGCCTGTTCCTTTTGTCCACCAAATGCTAGGCTTTCTCCACAGCTCTTACCCTCCAAGAACCTCTATGGGCCAAGTCTTCCCTCTTGGACTCCCAGACCTTGACCATCTGATCCACAAGCTTCACCTTGCAGTCAGGAATGCTGCTGCTTCTTCTGTGAAGCCCCCATTATTGCAACCCCTGAATGCAGCCCCCTCACAGATGTTGCCGTACATCCTCTGCCCAAGCTTGCAGCTGCCCTGTCTTCCCAACAAGCTCTCTGGCTCATTAACCTTTCATTTTGCTTCTCTTCATCTCCTTTATTCAAGGTGGAGCCTATCCAGCTCCCTCTCCCGGCTTGATTTTCCTCTCCCTTATCATCTTGCTCAAAGAGCAGGTCTGCCATGCTTGCTCTTTTATGTCTACCAGCAAGTTACAGCATCTTCCTGACACCATCAACTTCATGCTGGCCTCTCTCCCAGGTGGTCTCCATGCTGGAAGCTGCTGTAACCTCTCCCTTCAGACTCCTGTGATATTGTCTGTCCAAACAATCTTGTCTTGAAAGGATCAGGATTTTCCTCTCCAACAGACATGATTTTCACTCCTCTCGGTAGGGCCACATTTTTCCACATAAAACTGTCAGTTCCATGAAAATGTCAGCTTAATGCTCAGTAACCATCAAGAAACAGATCAAGTGGTATGAATCATTTGGAAAGAAAAAAAAAGAACAGAACAGAAAAATCTATGATTCATCCACACCTTGGATACTGCATGCTCTTGTGGTCCCTTCATCTCAAAAGGGGATATCAGAACTGAAACAGATTCCGAAAAAAGCAGAACAGATGGTCAAAGACACGGAGCATAATTAAAAGCACAATTACTGAAGCACAATGAAGTAGGCTCAGACTCGTTAGTGTGCAAGAGAAAAGGCTCACCGGGGGAAAAAGTAGGGGTATGAAGTCATTATTGGTCTGAAGGAGGACTGGCTATTCACCTCCTCTTCCAAAACAAGACCTCAGGGCCACTGATGGAGCTAGGAGGAGGTAGACCAGCCCCATGCAGCCTACCCTCTCTAAGACCAGGGAGACCATCCTCTCTGCTCTTGAAGCTGGTACAGGGTCCTTGCTTCAAGTGTCTCAGGAACAGAGGACCAACCAAATTCACCTCTACAATTCCCATTATCTCATTATTTTCAGTCAAATATCCTCTCTTTTCTCTTTCATATTAGGAAAAAAGCCCATCCCAGTGTTCTCAGAACTAATTATACTAGTGCTGAAGGCCTTTCATTGCCTTTCCCCATCTGTCATCTTTCATTCATTATGAAGGAATCAGCCCCCATCTTCTATCAGCTCAGTCCATCCACCAGATTTTCAGTGAAGCACTGTCATGCTTTTCTTTATTCATGCTTCTAGAAGGGAAAACCACCCACAAAGCTCCTTATTAGTCTTCTTCAAAATCTGCTTTTGCTGTGATTCCTACACCATGTTTGACAGTGCAACACCAAGATCACAGTCAGAATCACTTCATTGCTCCTTTGTTCACCTCCGCCAGTCTCACACTTTGGTAGGGAGCTCTCTGGGACAAGCCTCCTCCTTTTCCCTTGTACAGTTCCATAACACAAAGCTTCGTTTTGTAGCTCTCATGCTGAAGATCTACCACAGGAGCTCCCCCAGCTGCATCACTGGTTCAGCATCTTCACTTTCTGTTCAATTTCTTCCTCTGAAGGACCATGCAAGGGACATTCAGGTCCCACTCTCTTTCTAGACTGGTTGAGCTGAAGCATAATGGTCCAGAGGTTTTGTCCCACTGCCCCAGAACTTTCCCATTCTAGCAAGCATCAGCCTTCAGCCTTGTTGGGCTGACCCCCAGGAGCCAGCCAAGGAGATCCCACCTCAAAATCTCTTCCAGAACTTGACTCTACTACTCACCAATGTAAAACATAGGTAAACATACCACCAAAGCAACTCTACTACCCACCTAGGGTCACTACTTTTAAATCTCCTTTCCTTCACTGTCCTGCTCCAGGCTCTACAGCTACAACAGAAGTCCCTGGTTGACTCCCATAGTCTCATCTTCCTTTCACCAGCTGGGCCAGGGGATCCAACGTTCCATGCTGGCCCAAGTCCTCTGTGCCAGTAACAGAACAGCCACCCTGGGTACACACCAGGATGTAAGCGAGCATTGTCCTTTCTGCACTTGGAAAAGTCCATGAAGAGGCTGGAGGAGCTTTAAAAGCACAGGGGAAGTCCGGTGGGTGTTAAGTTTGTGATAAACCTGCTATGCAAGCAGAACCTCTCCTAGCACAGAAAAGGGCAAAGATTCTGAAAAAGATTTCACACTCAGCTCCAGGAAAACTCAGTTATCCTGGACAAGGGCCTAGAGAGGCCGAACAATCCCTGTCCTTGAAGGTATACAAAAGCTCTAAGGATGATGTCCAGACCAACTGGACCTCACTTTGAAGCTGGCTGTGCTTTGAGCAGGGACCTGGAGTGAAGACTCCCTGAAGCTCCTTTCACCCAACATTATCTTCTGATTGTAGGATTATACATCCCTGAAATAGGATGCAGAAACTCACTTGTATAGTTAACAGCAGGGCTCTTCTGACCAGTCACGGAGCACACCATGGAGCTCAGCTCTCCTCCTTGGCTCACTGACATGAGATACCCACACAACAGAAGTATCTGGCTCAGTCCCCAAGCTGGTTGCCCTCCAGATACAGGAGAACCATTCCTGTCTTGACAGCATTTCCACAGTCCTGCAGATAAGCCAGAAGGAGAAGGTGCCACTGGAAAAACAATCTGCAGGAAAATTGAAGTGCTGGACCGAAATGCTGATTGGTTTGTATTTGAATTTTAGTAAGAATGCATTTACATTAATGTTTGGCTCTAAGAAAAACCTTCCAGGTTTGAGGGTAGTTCATAAGAGCCTTGCTAAAGCAGAGTTCTTGGCTGTGGGGTGGTGTCTGCAGGAGAAACACCAGTTCCCATTGACAGACATTGAGAGGATGAGAAACTTCCTTTACACACAGAGACACCTCAGGATTGGCATCCTGTAAGGAGGGATTTTACACCCTCATCTGGAGATCATAATGGAAAACAAGAGTTTTAGAAAGCCACTTTATAACCCGGAACATTAGAATAAGTA
>NW_010325667.1:0-5907 GCF_000700745.2 Antrostomus carolinensis | reverse complement strand
AGCTCCACTCGGCACCTACATCCTCCCAGGAGCGGTGCTGGATCCCACCGCGGGCATGGGAGGGTGAAACATGGAGGTGGATGGAAGGACTGTGGGCGTGCGGCACTCTGCCTGCAGCTGCACACTGAGGGCAAGGAGGCAGCTATGGGGAGGCTGTTGCCAGTGCTCTGTGGGGCAAGTGGCCTTGTGAGAAGCGACAGGCAAAAAGCTGAAGGACTCCATGCTTTTTGTACTCCATTGTCACTGGTAAGGTTTCTCCTCAGGCCTCCTGGGCCTCCCAAGAAAGTCTGGGCATGAAGCAGCATGCACGGGAGAGGAAGAAGGAGTGGACTGCTTAACCCACTTGGACATACACGAGTCCACAGGCCCAGGCCAGAGGTGTTCATGGAGCTGGTAGATGTCACTACAAGGCTGCTGCCTGTCCTCTCTGAAATGTTTGTGATGACTTGAAGGCAGCTGCTGTCACACTCCTCTTCAAGACAAGCAGAAAGCAGGATCCAGGGAACTACAGGCCAGTCATCCTTAATTCAGTCCCTGGAAAAGTTATGGACCAGATCTTCTTAGAAGCCATGTCTTGCCCGAGCAGCAAGCACAGGCAGATCACACCTTTCCAACCTCATTGCTCTCTGTAGTGAGGTGACCAGTGCCTGTGGATGTGGGGAAGGCAGTGGCTGTTGTTCCTCTTTATCTTAGTGAGGCCTTGGGCAGAGTCTCCCATAGTCTCCTTATCACCAAAGTGGTGAGAAACATGCTGGACAAGTGGAATAAAAGGCGGATGGAAAACTGGTCTACTACCATTCAGAGGGTTGTGATCAGTGGTGCAAAGTCCAGCTGGCAGCCAGTAGTTTAATATTTTCATTAACAACTTTGATGACAGAAAGCACTCTCAGCAAGCCTGTGGATGACACTGAATTGGAGGAGGCAGTTAATACAACGGATGGCAGGGCTGCTAGTTAAGAGGAATGTGGGCAGGCCAGAGAAATGGCCTAAGCAGGAGCCCATGGAGTGCCACAAGGCCTTGCATCTGGGATGGAAACAATGATGGATCAAGATGATGGCCTCTGGATGTCCTTTCTGACTTAAACAATAATTTTGTGATAAAACCTAAAATTATAGTGAGTGTTAATATATTGAAAGAGTTTTTGAAAATTTGAAAAATGCTGAAAAATAACTGATATAACATTTGCGTATGGCTATTTATAATATATTTTAATTATATCAAAAGCTAAATTCCTTTTCAAATAGGTATTGCTATGTGAAATGGACACATACAGAGTATGGATGAATGGTGTTTTGCAAAAAGCAGATGCAAAGCATAGGAAACTGTCATTTAAATATTTGGAGAATGGTTGCTATATATTGCCTAGCACAATGCTAAGAAAAATTTGCTTAGATTTCTTAGAAATATTTACTTTGATGGTTTCTCAGAATTTTTTAAATTATTTTCCATGTAGATAATTAAGGCAGCCTTTGATGCATTTCATTTAGTTATGGATATACCATTTACAGTGTAACACATTTTCATAGTTTTATATAAATGAGATTATCATATTTATTGTTGCTATCATTTTTTGTCTTTTAAAATAGGGCATACATGATTTAATTTTCTACAAGTATAAATACAGCTCTCTTGTACAGTGTACATTATAGAAAACATGGCCCCTGTAGAAAAATTATGTCCCATTACTATCTTAAAAATATAAAACTCATTTCTAATAAGATCCCTGAGAAAATAACTGTGAAGAAGCATGAAACTGAAAAAAAATCATCATCTTAAGATGAAAAGTAGTGTGTAAGCTTACTGTTTGAAAATATCAAACTACTTTATTTATGAAGAATATAATAATGTCTTTACCACTGTATAACTAAATGTTATGCTTAAAATGTGGCTTTGATAGCAAGAAGTTTTAAAAATTTGATTCTGAAATTGCCAAAAGGAATAAAGAAATTGCACAAAATTTGATACTTATTAATATATTATAACTGGTCTGTGGAAGCCCACATAGCTCACACTTGGACACTATGAAAATATTATATACATAAGTTTTTAAATAATTTGTATATTTTAAGTTCTTATGAAGGCATAAAGAGTTCATTATGCAATTCATGCTGTCTAGGAAGGGAGAATTAGTTAGAACAATAGCAATTTAATCAATATCTTATTATAAGCGTGATGTGAGAAAAGAACATGCAAAAAAGGTTTGCTACTCAACACCCAAAGAAGTTTAAACAATACTTCTGTGTAAACACTTAGAGCTTACTAAAGCTAAAAATTTTTCTCTAAATCAATTCTTCTTTTATGAAAAAAAAAAAGAGGGAAGTTTCTTGCCATTTTTTTCCCTTGTAGTTTTTTAATAAAATCCAGATATGACTGAATGAACTCAGAATAGTCCATCTACTGTGGACAACATATTTCAAGTACAGTGCTCTTAGCTGGCTTTTAGCTACTGAACCTATAAAGTGTATTAAAATGAAATGGAATTTTATTTTTTAAAACTGAAGTTAATTATTGGAGGTTGAAAGAACACAGAAAACAGCAACTCAAAATACACTTGAATCTAATAGCACCTTCAAATTCTGAAATAAGACTTTGCTTGAATCTAACTTTAAAATTTGGTCTAACTTTTACCATGTGTAGTCTTTAATATTCAAGAAATTTCAAGGAGCTCTGGCAGAAGGAGAAAATATGCCTTAATATATAGGAAAAAAGAAGTCCTGCAAATGATTATAACAAAGGATTTATTTTTTTTAGATACAAATGTGTATAAAAACTGGCTAAAAGTGTAACTTTCATGTTTCAATGTTCATTATATTGTGTCAGCTGAATGTGATTGACACATTCAGAGTCAATACATTTCAATACATAGAAAATGTATTTCTAATATCTGAACTGTGTAAAACACTTTAATACAGTAATACTGTGTTTCACTAGCTTTTCTTTTCCTCTAAGGATTTTTGGGTGAATTAATTATAGACAAAATACCAAATATAAACATCCTGATCTCACTAGAGCAAAAATTGCTTTATCTTTTTACCCAATATCTTTACACACGAGCAACAGCACTTTATGATTTAGTCCACTGAGAGTGACAGGCCACTATTTATCATTTGACAGGATGTCACTGTAGTAGGTATGCCGACTATTTAATGTATCTAGAAAGTCTCTTATGGCCTTCACTAACTCATAAAATTAACTTTCATTGTCCTCTTGCATGAGTACTGATGACAAAATGTAATCTTATTACAAGAGAGAAAACGTCTAATAGTGGTTTCTTTAGTAAAACATTTTTCTTCAGTGATTTAATTTATGAAGTTTTATCTTACATGAATTATATTCAGTGCTTCAAAGCACACAGCAACCTTTCAGTATTTCAATGGTCCTCTTTTGGTGTACTGTACAAACCCTCAGAAGTGACATATTGTCAAACTGTCAAGAATCTACTTGATGCGTGTCAAAGCCTCACTATTCAGAACTAGTGAACCCAGAAACCTGATCAGTAAAAAAACATAGTGAGTTTTTACTCTGTACCTTCACTATAATGTATCCATGTATGACTACCTCAGCAAAGTAGTAATAGCTCTTGGCAAATAGCATTCATCTGGGCTGAAAAGCTGTCAGCAGCAATATGGTAGATGTCAATTAGAATAAAGTATGTGATGCAAACACATTTGCCAATTACATGCATTAGACCTCATAATGACTGATGTCAAAAATGTAGTTTGGTGATAAATTATCTTAAGGACAGTAATTATATTTTTCCATCAGTTGATTGTATCCATTTTGAAGATACAAAATGAGATCCACAGAAAAAGTCTCCCTTTAGACAACAGAAACAAAAGGAATGTCAGGGGGTGGGGTTGTTTGCAGCTTGTTTTCTTTCAGATCAACCCAGTTTTGACACTACTAACAAAACTACAGGCACTGCCGGTTCTAGAGACAGGTATAAAGTCTGAGCCAACAGTACCAGAGATAGGTAGGAGCAGTCACAGGTAGGCAAGTGTCATTTGAAGATATGGCAAGGATATTCTGTTAGAACCTTGTTTAAAGAAGACTTTTTCTCTCACGGCTAAACTGAGAACTAGCCAAGCAGTGAGCTCACTGAGAGTATTCATTCTTCAGGCTGCTCAGAAACAGGATCCCAGAATCGACTGCAAACTGGGAGGGAAGTTGGCTGGTATCTGGATCATCAAGTGCACTGAGACCACTTGAAGAAAGTGGAATTGTAACTCAAGTTCTAGACATGTTTGCTTTCAGTGGTCCATCAGAGAAGACATACAGTAGGATTTTCTCCTGGCCTTTTGAACTCACAGCTCAGCTATACTTCATAGATAGCTTTTCCTAGTTGACTGCATATCCCTGGTTAAAACTCAGTGATAAGATTCAGAGAGATGTTGGCTTTATAAAAGTAGAACATTGATTTAGTTGTAATTGATTACAAGAGGTCTGGTTAGCCACAATTCAACCTACGTTTAAAAAAAAAAAAAAAGTTTTTATAAAAAGAGCTATTGTAAGCTACACAATAGCATTTTTAAAGGTGCAGTTATGCTATACACAGACAGCAGGTAAATAAGGCCTTTTTAAGGATAATGTGCTAAAGTCGTGTAGTTCTTTATGAACAATTTGTCAAATATGGCAGCAGTGTGACCTTTGCAATGGAATGTATATACACACACATGCATACACATATGTACACACCAAACACAGGATTTTGAATCTGACAACGATAACTGCTGCCACTTTAGGACACTTAAAATAGGTGCCTCAAGTTTGGATAATGTGGCTAGAACTCATTCTACCTTTCTATCTGCTGTTCATTTACCAGCATATTCTGATCAAACTATTTTAACAGTGGGAAAAGTCTTGCATCAGAGCAAATACAATTTTACAACTGAGTAACTAATGAGTTAACAAAAATACTTAGGCAGTTTTAAAAAGTAACTAGAAAGAATTAGAATGGGATTCAGAAAATCAGACATAAAAAAGGTTTGATTTATTTATTTTGTTTTAATAGGTACTAGATCTGTGTTAGTTAAGGAAGCAGAAACAGGGACAAGAATAAATTGTAGGTCACTGTTCAGAAAAAAAATAACCAAAATAAGCACAATGAGCAAACTTTTGGGATTTATGCATTTGAAAAAAATCTGAATGAAAGAGCAAAGACTGCATAGCAGAGTTAGTGTACATACAGGAAAAAGCCTAAGTCAGTTTTGCAATACCATAAGGAAATGACCTTTCATAAATAACATAAAGTTTCCACAGAGTTTCTGTCTTTATTCCCATTTTCCTGGACTATTTTACCCCACACAAGACTTGTCCACTTGCCTCCTCTATCTCCAGCATCAACTTACTGATATGTAATTTTTAGCTGATGTTCAAACTTAAATCAAGCTTTTCTACATTTGTAAAAGATATCCAGGTAGCACTGGGTAGGTAAATAGATAGGTATTTAGGTAAATAGAAAGATATTATGTTAGCCCTTTTGCTACTTGAGCCTTAATCACTTGAACAGTCTCTGCAGTTTCCTTATTTATTTATATTTAGAATTGGGTGAACAGGAAGGCACATTATTCCATACTTAGATGATATTTTCCATTTATCCATCAGTCAGAATTTTTTATTTGTCTAACTACAACTACCTTAAATATTAAATTCCTACTGTGAGAACTCTATTCACAGAGACTATTAGATGCCTTCTTAAGATTCAATACCTTTAAAGCCTTTTGTTGTGTATCTGAAATTATACTTGGATTTCACCCAATGGAATTATTGTCTTCGATTTTTTTTTTTTTTTTTAAATTTCAACTGCCATTTTATCACATGTTCACTTGGACTCATCAGATCCTTCTGAAATTCATTTTCAGTTTTTCTAAATCAACATAATCATAGAATGGTTTGGGCTGGAAGGG
>NW_010325666.1:11199-15758 GCF_000700745.2 Antrostomus carolinensis | reverse complement strand
TGGGGACTTGTCAGTGTGAGGTTAATGATTTGACTTGATGATCTTGAAGGTCTTTTCCAATCTAGGCAATTCTATGATTCTGTGCCCTGGATGCTGCTCCTGTCTGGGGCTTTTAACCAGGCACCATCACGCATCACGTGCATCCTGCAGAAGATCCCATCTCTCACCTCACATTGCCAGCAAAGCACAGGGCTGGGTTTTCCCCTAGCAAAGAGGCTGGAAGTGGAGTCACAGCTCACTGTGCCGGGAGCTAATTCCCCTGTGGGGCTGCAGGCCACTACTCTCCTAAATAAAGCCATGGGGCATGGCCATAGAATCATAGAACCATTTTGGTTGGAAAAGACCTTTAAGATTATCGAGTCCAACCATTAACTTAGCACTGTCCTGCCCAGTCCACAACTAAACCATGTTCCTAAGCACTACATCTACATGTCTTTTAAATACCTCCAGGGATGGTGATTCAACCACTTCCCTTGGCAGCCTTTTCCAGCACTTGACAACCCTTTCAGTGAAGAAATCTTTCCTAATATCTAATATATACCTCCCCTGGCACAAGAGTCCAACCTCACAGTCTGACAGCCAGGACAGCCCATGCTCTTTTGCTCCCTGCTCCAGTCCTCACAAGTGCATGCAGAGAGCACAGCGACCACCCAAGAGTGGGTCCTGGAGACCCACAACCAGGTGGGTCTGTGACATCCCCCTCCAGCAGCACCAAAGCTGGCACTAGCCTGCCAGGACACCTGGCTCTAGCTGCCTATACCTGCAGCCACCCTTGGCCCCAGTGCAGGGGTTTTCGGGCCGTGCATGAGGTTGTGGAGGGCTCCTGTCACCAACGCATCTCACCTTGATTTGTGTCTCAGCCCGTCTGCTCTCCAGACTCCTGGGTGCTCTGTGCTCCTAGCAGGACCGTGTCAGCCGGAAAAGCAGGCAGGGGTGGGAGAAGCCTGATGGGATATTTGCATTGATGGCAGGAGATATGATGGCAGTGAATATCAAACTGTCATCTCCGTCATCTTGTGGCCAAGGTAACTGTGGGAAGTGGGTTCGCCTTGTTGAATTCCTCTTCAGATGAAAAATAGCTAGCATCAAGCTGCTCTCGTTCACAGATTCCTCCTGTTCGGTTTCTAATATAACGATCCAATTTGCTCAACACAGCTGCAGTTTTTGGGCTCTTTCCAGCTTCTGAGTCTGATACAGAAATTCTACCTCCTGCGCAGAAACGAGCTGTCCATCCATACCCAGGATCCGGCCCCTTCCCCCTGCACTGCTCCCCAAACACTCTGTCCCCCATGCCTCAGGGTGCAGGGCAGGATCCAGCCCACACAGGAAGCTTTCCTGCACTTTTAGGGTTTTATTGCCCATGGCAAAGAGTTTGGAGAGTGCAGACCTGAGAGGGATGCCCCAGCTGTCATGTCATCGCCTTCCCCTACACACAGCTCTTTCCCGAAGGCTCTGGGAGCTCTTCCTTTAACTGGGCTCTCCCTGTAACATAGGTAGTTTGCTCCCTGAATTCTTTTGCTGCAAGATTAAGGTGTATGGCAAAGAAGCAGAGCTGCCCAAATAGCGTGGCTCTTGCTTGCAAGAGAAGAGGACCTGGAAGTCTTCTGGGACCTGCTTGCCTGGGTGTGGGGGCAGCAGAGATCCCTGTTTCTCACCTGAATGGGGAAAACGATGGTTCCCTGGCCTGCTAGGTTTCTCTGAATTACCCTACTGCAGCAGGAGAGGAGGATAACGTGGAAGGGGGTGCCCCCATCATCCCTGCACAGCTGTGTGCAGCTAGGTCACAGCTTAGTATTCTTAATTCTTGCTTATTCCTACCCTCAGTGCTGCAGGTCAGCAGAGCCCCCTCCCCATGCCACACAGCCTGTGTCCAGAATTGCTTTTCTGTCCCCTGCTTAGAGCCATAAGCTGACACTGCTCCCATGGGAACAAATCAAAAAATCTTCTTTTAGCTTAAACAAAACCCATCCTAAATATCACCTTGCCCCAGGCAGTGGCTTGCCAAGCGTCCTGCATCAACGTGCAGTGGTGTCTCTTGGGGGGCTGCCTGTTCCTCACCTGGCACACAGGGCTCAGCACCCCTGGCCAGACAGACCCCTCCAACTTTCCCCATCTTGTTGAGCAGCCCTGGGAGAGGGACCAGACCTCAGCATCCCTTTGCAGAAGGACAGGAGGGACAGCAAGCTCTGTGTCTGTCCTCCCTCTGTGCCGGACACCAGGCGTGATGCACAGAGAGCTCTGACTTTTTAAAAAGGGATGTGCAAGTGGCAAAACGAGCCCCAGACCTCTGCTGCCAGGGGACAGACAGGCACAGGGCACTGTCACTGCTCGGAGGGTGGCTGATGCCATCGAAGGCTTATTTCTGCTTCACTGACCGTGAGGGAAGAGCCATGTCAGGGCAGAAATCAGAGCATGGCTCTGGCCAGGCAGTTTGCTCATGCAGCTCCAATTCAGTGTCTTGAAAATGTTGTCCTACTTATTTAATCTTTCAGAAAGATGCCTGATGGGTTTTATAAAGTGTCTGAGTGCAGTTTATGCTCTTGGGTTGCAGGAAATTAAATGCCTTTTGGTTGTCTCTGAGGGTAGTAAAGAAAGAGTTCAGGAGCCTTATTAGACTTCATTTCCATTTCTCTCCGTGTTGAAGGCATACTAAATAAGTCCATCTGGGCGGATTTGGAGTATCTGTCATTTGCTTATCTGCGGGACAAGCAACAGCATAGATTATTACAAGTTCAAAATTGAAAAAAAAAAATCTTACTCATTCTCCCATTTATTATATTTTTTCACTTTTTTTCCATCCCTATCATCTTGCAATTGTAAACAGCTTGGGCAGCTGAACTAGTGCTTCTCCCCAGTTTCACTGCCCCGATCCCAGACCCTGAGGCTTTAAAGGCATACTGAAATCCAGACAAGGCATGGCTCCCACAGATTCTTACACTAGGGTCATGTTTCTGCAACTCTAAATGCATCATATTTCTTCTTCCTGGGTCCAGAAGAGTTTTGCTCCCCAGCGTTTTGGAGTTGTTTCTCTGAATGGAGCAGCCTGAGGAGAGCCAAGCACAAAGCAAGTGTAGGATGAGGGTCCCTGATCCTTGAACCTGCCTTTAAATTGGTCCCTTCAACTCCTCCACTGAGTCCTGGCACCCAAGAAGGCTGCGAGCCACCTGGACTCTAGAAATTGGGCACAAAGGGAATAATTGAGTTTCAGTGAGGAAAGGCAGCTTTCCCTCGTGATGCTGTACCCCTGCTTGTGCTGTCACTTCTCACCACACACCGGGCTACCGAGCAGGGTACTTGGAAAGGTGGAGGTAATTTGGGTCAGGGAACGAGGCTCCTGAGGGACTTTTTCTCATTTTCCTAAAAACAGCACTTCCATCATAAAAAGCCACTTGATTTGCTACAAGTGACAGAATTGATGCTCTTTGACATTTCTTTCCCTGGGACATTTCTCTTTTACGTTCTGTGTATTAAAATATATTTTAAATGATTGTTATGTCACAGGGAAATGGCACAGCTATTTTGGTAATTATCTGGTTTATAGATTCATAAGCTTTAGGGCCAGAAGGGACTATTATGATCTGCAGAGCCACGGCCAGAGAAGCTTGCCCGATGATTCCTCCCTCAAGCCCAGCATTTCTGGCCAAGTGACAATCCATCTTCACGCAGAGAGAAACTCAGTCGTAACTAGAATACATCAAAGACTGCAGAATGTACATCACCTGTGGGTGTCCTGTACCTGTGCAGGGTGCTGGGCAGTTCTCCTCCCCAGCCAACCCTGAGGCAGCCGAGGGACAGCACACGTTCCGCTCTCCAAACGCTCTCCCTAAGACAGAGCTCTGTTTATATCAGAAAAAAAAAATCCTCTCTGCTTCAACTCCTTCCTTCCAAATGTCTGGAGCAATTGCAGAGGAAGGATGAGCTCAGGCTGAGCTGGTGGCACCAATCCAGCCGGCTGCTGCCATCTACGGCAGGAGCGCGCATCCGTCCGGCCGTGCCAGCCCCGTCCATCCCCCAGTCGGGTGCTCTGCACAGGCACCCACCTCCTCATCCTGTCCATCACTTTCCTTCTCCCTGTGGAGAATGTCTGTGACATCCAGGACAGCACAACCAGACATCACACACTCTGCCAGAGTCCCTGAGCTTTTCATTTGTTATCCTTTCCTCTCCTGTGAGGAGAAATGCGTGAAGGTGGAACCTGGGGTCCTTTGCAGAAGCAGCAGCCCCTGGGGTGTGAGGAGCAGTTAATTGCTCCAATGCAAGTTGTCAACCTCTTCTCTCCGGTCCCCTCTTTCGGGGCTGTGAAGAGTTTTACAAGTCCAGTGGGCAGAGACGGATTCATTCCCCACAGCCTGGGGCTGTCCCCAGCCCCAGTGCCCAGTCCCTGGCACCCTCTGCAAAGTGGCTGTGGGTTGTTGTGGCAGCGTGAGCTGTTTCACCTGCACACCACAGCAAGGGACTAGGAATTAAGTGGACTCTAATTTTATCGTCAGGGTTCATTAGGTTAATTAAACACTGTGGACACACTCTGTTAATCAGCTTTGCAATGGGAGAGCGGTTTC
>NW_010325666.1:9374-11186 GCF_000700745.2 Antrostomus carolinensis | reverse complement strand
GGAGTCAAGGAGCTGCTCAGAAGCCGCTCGGCTAATAGTGCTAAATCCAATTTCATGCAACGGCACAGCGCCGTGGAGATGATTAACGGGTTTCGTGTCTCCCCATCTGCGGGGGCTGTCCCCAGCTCCCCGGAGCCGGAGGGAGCGGGCACTGGGCCAGCCCGGGGGCGGTTCTTTGCTGGTTCGCAGTGCGGCACAGCCGGCAGAGCTCCTTGCTCCTTGGAACAATCTCGGGATCCAGGCAAGGGAGAGAAGAAGTTTTTCAGGGCTGGTGTCAGCATCCCAATGCCAGGATGCTGACACCCAGGCACACTGCCAGTGCCAACCCCCCGGACCCAACGAGGTTTCAGCTGGCGAGGAGATGCCGATACGGAGCCATCACAGCAGGGCAATGATTTCAGGGACTGACAACAAATTTGCCATACAAATATATTGCTGGATTCAAGGATCTAATGCCATTTGGAAAGGATTTGCATTTTCATATGTCTGAGAGGAAGATTAGAGACACCACCTTCACAAGAGCTCTCACAGGCTATTCCCTCCTCTCCTCGGTACACAAGGAGTGACTTTGAAATAGGAAACTGCGCTGACTGCAAATTAGTTGAAATAAAAGTACTTATTATGTGACCCAAAGGTTTTCTTGGTGGGGAAAATTATCACCTGAACAAGTAGGAGAACGTGACTGGTGGCAGCTCGAGGTCTGGGCTCCATGCAGATGGGTGACACAGGCGTCCCTGCTCCAGGAGGTTGCTCCAAGCTGCTGAGCACAAAGCAGGAGGGGGCTGATCAGAAATAAGTATATTTTCCCCACATGGCATGAGAGGGAGGAGAGGAGGTGGGCATCGGAGCACACTCCAGCTAGGCACAGTGACTGAAGGGCCATAAAGGAGCTGGTGGAGGGTTGGACTGGGCCAGTGCCAGGCACAGCACCCCTCATAACTTCACAGCAGCAAATAAAGGGCAGGTTTACTGGGATTCAGTGATTTTAAAGTGGGCGATAGGAAGAAAATTCATCCCCATCCTTTGGCTTTTATGGGGACTCTGTGCTCATCACGTCAGAGAATTTTCATTTCGCTCTTTGATGAGATTATGACTTTGACTGGTAAAGGTAACAGTGCAGACGTGAAATGCTTGGGCTTTGCTGGCATCTGAGTCTGGACTGCGCGAAGGTCTGATTTTAAAAGTTATCAGGAAAAGGCACATTAGGTGATTTAAAACATAGCTAACAAGCTCATTTTAAGAAGTCAGTGTGAGGCAGAAACCCTCAGCCAGTGGGCATCGCTGTGGCCACAGGGGTCAGGGTTTGGCATTTCTGCCAGTAGCATCGCTGGCCAGGATGAGCCGCGTGGCCACTACAGTGAACACAGGGCTGAGCTTTGCATCCTGTGCCAAATGGGGACAGGCTTTTCATGTGGCTCCCCCTCCCTGGGCTGAGATAGTGTAGCTCTCAGCTTCTCCTCAAACAGCCTGTGCTTCCACCCCACCCACTCTGGTGGCCTCACTGGACTTGCTCCAGGAGGTTGCTGTCCCTGTGCTGGGCAGCCCAAGCCAGCCCCAGCTCTGCAGCTGCAAACAGGCATTTTCCCCCATCATCACATAAACATGGGTGATGCTATTTTAAAACCATAAATATATCCATGTGCGCTTTTCTTACGGACAGTAATTTCAGCATCTGCTCAGGCTGCTGAAGCACCTTGTAGCATTGGAATTGTGTGCTTCAGTATTGGTTAAAGAACAGGATTATTTTCCATTGATTTCAGGCTAATCACACAAAGAAAAGCAACATCTGCCGAGTGAATGGGCTCCCAAGGA
>NW_010325666.1:0-9332 GCF_000700745.2 Antrostomus carolinensis | reverse complement strand
TTCTCTTTAGGAAGAAGAACATTTATTTTTAGCCTCTCGTGTGGCCCCATCCATCCCTCCCTCTTTTCTGCCAGCACCCATCGGAGGCGGGCAAATACCGCTGGCATCGGCTTTTCTCTTTCCTCTCCATCATCTCCATCCCCACATCTTGACCCCCCTCACTAACTAAGCCGCTCAGAAAAAAAGACAATTTCTAGCGTGTCATCCATCTGTGGTGCACATGGACTTATCTGCCAGCGAAATGAGTGCAACAGAGATTATTTGAATCCATGCCAAGGTTACCCATAAAACATAAGTCAGCTGCACAAAGGTGGAGTGGGGAGCCCTGGTAATAAGATGGAAGCAATATAGGAAAGTATCCTAACAAGAGTGTGGCAATTAGAATTGGGCTGTTTGTTTCCCGTTGCATGGAGAAGCAAGCCATAAATCAGGAAGGCATCTGCCGTGCAGGATCCAAGGGCTCTCAAAGCAGTAGGAAAAAGCCATCCATCACTGTTAACAGAGGGAGGATTTGAGTTTAAATTACAGATTCTCGAACTATGCATTTGCAATTGTTTGGAAACAAAGTCCTCTTTAATTTTTCCCTTGGCGCTGGGAGGGAGCTGAGCCTGCTACTGCAGGGTTCAACTGGTGCCTGATCAGGCCCCAAAAGGAGCAGAAAGAGCAAATTGCGAGGGAACCCAAGGACTCTGGTGCATAGCTGCTGCCCTGCCACTGAGGACCCCCCCTCCTACCCACCTTGTCTTCTTCCCTTTGTGGGCATTTTTCCACTTACAGCACGGTTTCGAAATAACCTGGTCCTTGAAACAGAGAGAAGGCAAGAGAGGGACTATCTCAAGAGCCTTCTGAACACTCCCGCTGACCTTTCTGTGCTCCCCCCAGCACCAAAGCCTCCTGCAGGGAATTGCATCCATAGGTCTCGGGGATGCAGACATGCTCCCCGACACCCAGTCCTGCGAAATCCCGGGGACAGGCTCACAGCCCAGGGCAAACCCCCTGCCTTGCCTTTTTGGACAGGTGACCCTCCCCTGGGTGCCACCTTCCGCTGAGGCCATGGAAACGTTTCTCTCTGGACCCCAACTCCCAGCTCCTCCTGTGAGGCTTGGTCACCCCCTCTGTTCCCATCACAGCACTGCTTCAACTCTTCCCTGGAAGTCACTGGGAACTGGGGGCTGATAGATGTATGAATATATTTCATATATACATTTCCAGGCAAGAAAGTTGACCAGATACAAGAGGTCCCTTAGGAAAATACATCAGAGTTACGGCATTTGGATGTAAAATATGTGGGAGTGAAAGTGAAATATTGTCTCTGCAGGCCATTGCCTATTGACAGGCTGTGGGAAGAGGGACAGAGCTGGGGGAGGTTTTCCAAGTGAGAGTAGGGACTGAAATATGTCCTCAAGGGTGTACGTGAGTGTCGAGGGAGATGTTTGCCATGGACTTTGCCCCGGTGGGGCTGGGCACAGGGAGTGTTTCTGGGCACGTTATACCCATCAGCAGGCACCAGCCCGCTGACATGGCTGTGGTTTGGGCACCCACAGGATTTTCACATCCCCTTGCATGCCCACATATTTATCAAGGGCGAGGACTAATCACTTGTACCTAGCAGGAGAGATGCTCCCCCAGCCTGGTGGGCTGGAGAGGGGTGTCCCAGCTCTCAACTCACCACCCTCATAAGTCACCATGTCAATCTCCAGATAAATGCAAACTTATGTCAGAATTAATCATTCTGGCAGTTTACAAGGCAATTAAAGGAAGGGGCCATGTGTCTGATTATACAGCAAATAAGCCTTGGCAAATTACAAACATATCAAAGGTAGTTCCAATTAGCTGCAGTGATTCATGGAGGAGAGCACCCAGGATAACGGCTCCTCCTCAGTTTGCACTTGGGAACTGAGCAATAACACACCTGAAGATCATAAACTGCATTCCCAAATGAAGAATGCCAAGTATTGTATTTATTTATCAGCCACAAGTGAGGGATTGCTACAAGAAGCTTGACAGCTAGACACGGCAATTAACATATCATTTGAATATGGCTACTTGCTTGTCACACAAATGAAGGAGAGGCTCTTCTTCCTTGGTTCTTTTTACAGAAGCTGAGAAAAGCCATATTCCTTCAGATTCCTTCTTGTCTCTGGTGCAACATAAAAGCTATGGCCAAAACCACGCACTCTGGACTGGGATCAAAGGGACAAGGCTAGCCGGGAGTCTTTCTGCATGGAGGGGAGGTCTTGCTGTATAAACCCCCTTGCATCCAGACAAAACCAACCTCCAGACCTTTCCTTCTGCAGTGATTCTACCTTGGGAACATCACCATGATAAACTGAGAATGAATTTCAGACTGAATTTCCAGGCTGCTCCAGCCCTCCCTGCCATCCCACCGTGGGATCGCCAGCACTTCACATCCTCACTGTCCTTCTTGAGCATCTGCCCTCAGCAATTCCCTTACCCACTGCTGTGGGCAGCCCAAGCCTCATGTGGGCAGGGGAACCTGCCAGCCACCCAGGGATAATCCTGCTTTTTGGTTTCTTATACTTTTGCATTATTTTATTCCCCTCCATGATCTGGCAGGCAGCGTGGGGCAGCTGCTGTCACTCATTGGGAGCACCTGGAGAAGTGATGATTTAAGGGGATGTGACTCCCCCAGTAGGGGGGTAGTTTGGGTAGAGGGGGGTGGTAGTGTTTCTTGTGTGGGTGAAGTTGTGACCAGCCCTTAGGAGTTTGCTGCAGATGTTTTCCAGCAGTGTCTGGGTGCAGGCTAAAGGAGCTGAGCCCTGGGGCTGTGTGCTGTGGGGATGGGACATGACATGACAGACCCTACCTTGAGGAGGTAAGTGCTGATTCTTACAGTGAGCAGCTATCAGTGCTTTTATTGATAAGTTTACTGACAACTATTACAACTGACCATGCTGGGGTGGTTAAGAATGATGTTTGTGCAATATGTGTTTTTTATAACCCCATTTAGGCATGTTTATCATTAATGGGCCAGTGAGATTAGAACAAGATGAATACTGTATGGGATGGCTCCTGTGTGGCTGGGAAATGTTCAGTGGATGTGGGCATTGCTTCAGCCTGCTGTGGGAGTGCTCTTGCTGCTGGTCCTGGGTAGCTCCCATGTGTGGGGCCCTTGGGGGGTTCACAGGGATGGGCTTCCATGGTCACCAGCTCCCTGCCACAGCAATGTGTGGTGCTAGCACTTGGCTAGCAGTCAAACACAGATATTTGCTCACTCTCCCCCAAAGGGAATAGGGGAGGGAACTGGGGAAAAGGGTAAGGAGACTCATAGGTTGAGATAAGAACAATTTAATAATTGAAACAAAATAAAAATTAAAATAATCACAATAAAACATAAAAATAGATGATACACAGTGCAATTGTTCACCACACACTGACCAAGCCTGGCCCACTCTTGGATAATGATCCTGGAGGAATGACAATCCTGAAACCACAATTCTGGGAGAGTCACAGCCTGAACAAAAGCCAGAGAGAGCAAGAGGGGGAAATACCCTCATTAGAATACTGAACATGATGTTATGATATGGAATTTCCTATTGGCATATCCAAATGCCAACTTAGCTCATTAATTGAAATATTTCCTGCCCCCCCCTACTTCTTACACTTGTAGACTAACAAAACACAAAGTCCTTCAACTTCCAGCAACAAATGAAAACATGGGTATGTCATCAAGGTTCTTCTCATAACAAATCCCACACTGAAACTACAATTCAGCCCTGTTCTAGCTATTAAAAAGAAAACTTGCTCTGTCCCAGCTAAAAACCAGGATGCAATGGGACCCTGGGTGCTCCAAGCCTTCCAGGCTCTCATGACTTACTTGCAGATTGTGATGAGGCTGGCAGGGAAGAATGTTAATTTTAGCAGGCACCTGCTCCGCTCCAGGGAGTGTATTTATTTCAGAAGCACCATGTGTTTGTCTTTCTGAAACAAAAAATGTTTCAAGACTTGGGGTTTGTGGAGAGCTTCAAAAACACTGCGATAATTGCAAATTGAAAGGAAATTGTGGTAAAAAGAATCAAAGTGTCTATGAAGACAAAATCTAAGTTTTCAGGTGGTTCCATTAACAGTCTGTCTGCACCCCAACAGATATCAAAGCTGTGCCTGTGTTTTTAAAAACAGCTCTGAAATTGTTCCCAGTCCCACCTCTAAAATAAATAAATGCATACACATGTGTGTGCCTGATGAGAATGAGCTCTGCTAGCTCATCAGAATAAAATGTCAGCAAATACCAGCAAGTTCCTGACCTTAATTCCAGAAGACGTGCCTTCCTCCCCTTTCTGAAGTTTTTTGCTTCCTCCCCAGCCCTTGCTGTTTGGATGTTAATCACCAGATTTTATTAGGCAGAAAAGATACCTGCATGGCTTGCTTAGTGCTCCTTCCACCTGGGACTGTGCAGATGACCGGAGGTCAAGGTGGCTCCCAGGTAGCAAGTTTTGGGATGCTCTGATGTTGTGTAGGTACGCGCTCTAGTGCACTCTTTAATTGCAGGGCTGTAATCCTAGTAGAATTTGCTGTTGTAGGATTTTGTGGAAGCACATTAAAGCAATCTGGGGCACCTAACTATGAGCTGGATCCTACCTTTGCCTCTCTGAATGCCTGCTTAAAAGGCAATTTGCTTTACAATTTATTGCTTAGAGCTGCAAAATCTGCCATCTGCTTGTTTCCTCTCATAGCCATGCTCTGCAATGTTTCTCATTCCCACCCACATCCAGCACAATAAAAAAATATTGGTGTACCTGGCCAAAAGCCCTTTTATTATTGCTCCCCAGAGGAGGGGCCTCCCGAGCCCAAACAGCATATTTTCCCCAAAACCACCGTGTTGTACTGTTGCTGTGGAAGCAATGTGTGTGATGATGGCTGTGGAGTCGTCAGCTGTGGGTACACTGAATCTCTTGCTTTGAGAGAGCTAGCAGGGAGGGAAGGGGGCACTGGTCTCCTGGGCTGTGGTGTGTGCTTGCCATGGCCTGGTTTGCAGATGGTTGTCCTCTCCTCCCACAATGCTGTGGCACAAGAGATGTGGGGGAAGTTGCAGCTTTGCCACGCTGGCACAAACAGTGTTTGAGGAACAACAAAGTGCTCTGCAAACATCACATTTCCCCATGTCTCTGAGGTTAGATAAAGGATTGCAGGTGGTTTCTGTTATGGACTGTGGATGTTACAGTAACACATCTTTCTGCTGGAAATACTGCAATGTTTTCACAGTGGTTTTACTTTTTTAAGGGTGAGACTAGACAATGCATGCTGACACTTGCAGGCCAGACTGGGTCTTTATAAAATATTTGCACTGTATCAGCTCTTTTTTTAGTCCTGAAACCTATCAAAGCTTTATGATGCTTTGAAAAGCACTTAAAACACTCCCGACCAACTCTTTCATGTCCTTCACTTCAGGGTAGGTTGCTCAGCACAGACCAATGCACAAAAGTGCTGCCAGCTGGGGTGACAGTCAGTTCTCCCCACTGCACCCCATGGCACCCCAGTAGCTGCTGCTGGAGGATGTAGCGAAGCTGCAGAGTGATGATTGATAGCCAGCTGAACACAAGCCAGCAGTGTGCCCAGGTGGCCATGAAGGCCATCCTGGCCTGTATCAGGAATAGCATGGCCAGTAGGACCAGGGAAATTCTCACCCCTTAACTGGGCACTGGTGAGGCTGCATGTTGAATGCTGGGTTCAGTTTTGGGCTCCTCACTACAAGAAGGACATGGAGGTGCTGGGGCATGTCCAGAGAAGGGCAGTGGAGCTGGGGAAGGGTCTGGAGAACAAGTGTGATGAGTTCACGGCTGAGGGAGCTGGGATTCTTTAGCCTGGAGAAAAGGAGGCTGACGGGGGACCTTCTCGCTCTACACAACTACCTGAAAGGAGGATGTAGAGAGGTGGGGGTCAGTCTGTCCAACTGAGGAACAAGTGACAGGACAAGAGGAAATGGCCTCAAGTTGCACCAAGGGCAGTTGAGATTAGATGTGAGGAAGAATTTCTTTGCTGAAAGGGTTCTCAGGCATTGGAGGGGGTTGCCCAGGGCAGTGGTGGAGCCCCCATCCCTGGAGGGGTTGAAGAATCGTGTAGACACAGTGCTGAGGGACATGGGTTAGTCGGGGACTTGTCAGTGTGAGGTTAATGATTGGACTTGATGATCTTGAAGGTCTTTTCCATTCGAGGTGATTCTGTGTGTGTGGCCCTGTCCGGAGGGGTCTTGTGGTGGCGTGTCAGAGCAGGCACACAGTTACATGCTTTTTTTGTCTGGCTTTCACGTAAGCATTGTAAGAACATCTTCTCAACTTCACAAGGTGAAAAAGAAGCCTGCAAGTCACAGGTGAGGTGTGGAACCAGTTTCCCTGAGGTGCTGGGGCAGGAGCAAGGGCAGAAGCCCTGGGCTACAGCACAGGGGGCTGGGGCAAGGCTGGGGAAGGCGATCGATGGCCTCTCCATCCCCGTCTGGGCTTTCTGTGCTGCATTTCACGGCCTTCCCAGGAGATGGCAGGGCAGTTTTATAAATCCACAGCGAGGAGCTGCGACCTGTGCTTGGAGAGAGCTGGGGAAGGCTCTGCTGTCAATGGACCAGTCCTTCAACATGTTCTCGCTCAAGATCGCACGGGCCATCTCCCTGGCTTTGGGGAGGTCCCTTCCTGCTCGGGTGGCACACGGGACCTTTGTCCCAGGCCGTTGTGCAAACGCGGGTGAGCCACCGCGTCCTCACCCGGGGCGGAAACGGATGGGACTGCGAAAACAAGCAAACCGGTTACACAACTTCAGTGTGGATGGAATTCCAGAGCTTCTAATTATTGATTTTGAAAGGGAGGAAACAGGTTCTAGACTTGCAGGACAGACACGAGTGGGAGAGTTTAGTCCTCTCCCTAGTCTTGGGGATCTCCTGTACCTTCTGTCTGTGGTGGTGGTGGACTAGGATTGATGTCCTGGGATCAAAAGCTCAGAAAAGTTTTCATAGGGAGAAGTGGTGGTTTGGCAGGTATGGTGCAAGGGCAGGGAGTGTTGGTCACTGAGCCCAGAAAAAGAGACACTGTTAACTCTTGTAACATAGCAAGAAGGTGGAATCTTGCTATGCCACAGGTATCCTAAGCTCCCTGCAGAGCCTGGGTGATTCTCTCTGGAGCCCGGCCTGATGCTGCAAGTACCACCCAAACCACACCTGGGGCAACAGGCTCCAGGAGGGGTTTGGGACAATCTGGTGGCAGGAAGAGCCACTATCCCCCAAAGATGCTGTTTCACATACCACAGCAGTACCGAGCTGCTGATGTGAGGGGCCCATGAGCTGAGGGTCCAGAGGAACTGCAAGGTGAGGTTGGTCCTTTGGCTCAATGTCAGTGTTTTAAGAGCAGTCTGCAGGTGCTGCAGCAGTCAGTGAGAACAGCCACCATGCCTGTGGAAGAGGCCTGAGGAGCAGGCTATGGACTGCCCTGAGCACCCACCACGGTCCATAAGCTGTCAGGCAAACCCACCAGCACTGCCTGGGAGGAGCTGGTTTGTTTGCCAGGTTCTGAAGGCTTCCCATCAAACACCCCTGTCTGCGCCTGGGGGAAACCTCCCTGAGGCACTGCTCGCTGAAGAGATGCTTGCAAGCCCTCCCACACAGGAATTCAATTCTTCACCAAATCCATGGGGTTTTGCTAGCTGTGGAAAGCCAGCAGTCAGCAAGACTGTATGTCTTTAATCAAATTTAGCACAAGACCAGGGCTCTGGAGGAGCTTGCAGGATCTCTGGCCCAGGAGATACTTGCAATTCAGCTAGACACAGCCTTGAGCTGCTGATCTTGTCTTGAAGCTTGCCCTGCTTGGAGTAGGTGTTAGATTAGAGATCTCTGGGGACTTCTCCAGTGTCTGTATCATTCCCAGCACCTAGGACTTCAATGCTGTCAGCTACACATTTGCTAAAGGTAAACAGAAACCTTCAGCAAGTGTGCAGAGCATCAAGCACCAGGGACCAGATCTGGGCTCGAGACTGTTCCACCACTGGCTTCTGTCCATCCCAGACTTCAGAGAGCTCAAGTGCCACATGAGTGTCCAGCTCTCTGTGCCTTTTGTGCCCAGGGACTCTCTGCCAGTGCAGTCAGCAAGCTGCTGCAGCACAGCACTGCCTCTTCCCAAACAAGGAGGAAAGGTTTTCAAGAGCCCAGGGCTTGCTGGCATCTTGTCTTCAGTGGGCAATCATCCCTTGATTCACCTGTCTGAGTGCTGACAGCTCTGTGTGATCCCAACCTGAGCCCATGTCCTGTTTTTCAGCTGGGACAGGGCTAGGTTTCTTCTTAGTAGCTAGAATAGTGTTCCTTTGCATATTTTATTACTATCTTAATATCAGTATTAGTTTAAGTTTTGTGTCAATTAAGTTCTTATCTCAACCTATGAGTCTCCTTACCCTTGCCCCCAGTTCTCTGCCCTGTCCCCTCGGGGTAGGGGGGGAGCAAATGGCTGTGTTTGGCTGCTAGCCTGGTGCTAGCCCAGTGAAACCACCACAGCCCAGTCTGGGCAGCACAGCAGCCATTCCATGCACCTCTCCTGGGCATGACTGAGCACAGGGATTTCTCACCTTGTCCCTGTAATTGTCTATACCCAACCTGTTATCAGAGCCTCTGGGGATGGTGGAAAGCCCACTCCACTTTGAGGGGAAACACACATTTTTCAGATGTGGCTGTGGATGGCTTTGAGCTACATCATAAACTCAAAGGAACTTTCACTACATTGATTCAGTCTGAAAAAAATCGATGGTCCTGAATCTGTTATGCCCAGGGTAATGGTCAACAGCCAGTGCTGCTGTTTGCACTGCAGTCACTTAGAAACATGGGGAAAACGTGTGGGACCATGCAAAGGAATTGTGGCTCCCCTCTGGAGTGGGGGGACATGCCTGCCCTGGGAAAGCCTTGTCCCCAGGGGTGCCTCTGGCACAGGGGGAGGCCAGTGTCAGCCCCTTGGCTGTGCTGCGGTGAGATGAGCTCCACAGCTCTGGTGCAGCATCACACGTGGACGGATGGAGCCCTACCTGAGGGTGGGGAGAAGGGGTGAAACAGCCTGGAGTTGTGCTCAGAGCTGGGTCTGTGGATCCCCGCACACCTGGAAAGCGGCTCTGGGGTGATTTCTGTGGGTGGGGGAGCAGAGTCACAGCTTTTGGGGCTTTTATAAGGTAGGGGACAGCTTTTATAAGGTAGGGGAGTCGTCTCTGCTCACAGGGACTGGCCTTTCAGCAAGCACAAGGTGGAGATTTGTCCCCTCCAGCTGACTTGATTTCCATCAAGTTGATTTCCATGTCTGGTGTCGGTGTGAAGTCTTGGACACGGAGTGCATTAGCCGGGTTCTCCCGCCCGGGAG
>NW_010325665.1:1700-4778 GCF_000700745.2 Antrostomus carolinensis | reverse complement strand
AGGGGGGTTTTTTTTCTTGGCTTTCAATCTATATTTCAAGGAGTTCCCCAGAACGGACTCCGACCCCATCACGGGGTAAAACACAACGACCTGTGCCCTCATCCCACCCTGAATCCCCACCCTGGGAATTCCCGGCGCTCCCCGGCTCTGGGGTGGGGCTGAACCAGGAGGGATCCACCCCAGAAAGTTGTTTTTCCTGATTTTTTTAACCATTTTTTAAATTTTAATTCTCATTTTCCTTCTCTTTTTATGTCCCTTTCCTTTTCTCTCACCGCTGCAGCCGGCTGCACGGTGCAGCCAAAGGAAACTGAGGCACGGGAGGGGTTGAAGCTGCCGGTGTTTCCTCAGCCTTAAAATTCCCTCTTTGGATTTTCCTTATTATTGGTGAAAAATCTCTTCCCAAAATCAGTTTTTTCCCAATTTTGGGGGAAAAAAACCCAACCCAACAACGTTTAATGATGAGGCTGTTGGGAGGGGACAGTGTCCCCAACACACCTTGTCGCGGTGTCTGTCGGCGCGGAGACGTCGCCGGAGGGAGGACAGTGACAGCACCACGATCCTGCGGGGAGAAATTAATTAATTCCCTGGTTTAATTAAGAGAATCGTGGATAAATTCTTCCCCGCGGATCGATGCATCACTGTGGCAGCTGCAAAAAAGCTTTTCCATGCTCAGGAAACACAGGTCTTCATTTCCCACCTGAATATTCCTTCCTCCGTGGGGGACCTGTCAGCAAAAACCTAAAAAAAATGGGATAAATAACAAATTTTTCTGTAGCAAAGCAATAAAATGTGGAAAACGGGTGGAAAAAGAACAAATTTTCATGTCTCAAAGACTAAATTCCTGAAAACAGGCAGGAAAAGAAACAAATTTTCATGTGCTGAAGCCTAAATTGCTGAAAATGGTACAAAAAGAAACAAAATGTTTGTCCCCAGAAGCCTTAAATTGCTGAAAAAAACCCCAAATTTCCATGTAGTGAGGTAAAAAATGGTGGAAATGGGTAAAATGGAAAGAAATTTCCACGTGCTGAAGCCTAAATTATTGAAAATGGTGAAAAAGAAAGAAAAATTTTAGTCTGAAATGTCTGAAAAGAGGCCAAAAAGAACCAAAATTGTCATGAACCAAAGTGTGAATTGCTGAAAACGGGCAGAAAAGAAACAAAGTTTCATGTACTGGAGCATAAAATGCAAAAAAACGGGTGGAAAAACCCCAAATTTTTGTGTCTTGGACTAAATTCCTGAAAACAGGCAGAAAAAGAAACAGATTTTCATGTGCTGAAGCCTAAATTGCTGAAAATGGTACAAAAAGAAACAAAATGTTTGTGTCCTGAAGCCTTAAATTGCTGAAAACGGGCCGAAAACCCCCAGATTTGGGCAGAGGCGCCGGCGGCAGCTCAGCCCATGCTGGAAAATGCCAGGAAAAGGGATTTTAAGGATTTTTCTGATTGAAAAAACCCCAATTCCCTGTGTTTTTAGGGCTGCTGAGCCCTTCCCAGGGTGAAATTGGGGTGAGGAAGAGCGATTTCTGTCGGGTTGAACCAAAGCCGCCGCACCGGGCGGGAGCAGACACTGTCCTTGTCCCGTCGGCATCATCCCACATTCCAACAGGAAAACATTAAATATTCCTGAGCAATCAATTTTTTTTTCTTCCAAATCCACTTTTTTTTTAAACAAAATATATATATTTCAGTGTTTTTTCTTAGTTAATCCCCAATTGTGGTTCCCCAGCACAAAGGGGAGCTGAGTTTGTAACCTTGTGTTCCTCCAAATCCAGATTTTCCCAGCAAGAAGCATTTTCTCTCCATGGAAATCCCAGAGGATTTTCCCTTTTTTATGGCCATGGCTCCACCATCCTCTTCCTCCTCCCGGCGTTTGTCTCTCACCCGCCGCCTCGTTTTAATCCACCCCGGGATTAATTGAACCAAATTCTGCAACCTCAGGATTTTTTCCCCCCGGGAATGGGATTATCCCGACGCTGACGGCGTCGCCGGCGTCTCGTCCCTGCTCCGGTTTGAGTTGTTTTGGGGGGGGGGATTTTCCTGTCCTTTCATTTCCTCTCCCTCACGCTGCTGCCGTCAACCCAACGTGACACCGGGAACGTCTCCTCTCCGGGTGTCCAATTCCTGTTAGTTTTATATATTTTAATATATTTTTAAGGATAAATTGAAGCACCAGAGGTTGAGTTGGTTCAGGGATGATCTGTGGTCATGGTGCCACCTTGATTCCAGCCCAACAAGACCTCAGCTGTGGTTTTGTTGGTGCTTTCTAATGATAATGATGATTTTTTTGGTGGTTGAAGGAGAATTTGTGTTATTTTTATATATTTTTAAGGATAAATTGAAGCACCAGAGGTTGAGTTGGTTCAGGGATGATCTGTGGTCGCGGTGCCACCTTGATTCCAGCCCAACAAGACCTCAGCTGTGGTTTTGTTGGTGCTTTCTAATGATAATGATGATTTTTTTGGTGGTTGAAGGAGAATTTGTGTTATTTTTATATATTTTTAAGGATAAATTGAAGCACCAGAGGTTGAGTTGGTTCAGGGATGATCTGTGGTCGCGGTGCCACCTTGATTCCAGCCCAGCAAGACCTCAGGTGTGGTTTTGTTGGTGCTTTCTAATGATAATGATGATTTTTTTAGTGGTTGAAGGAGAATTTGTGTTATTTTTGTATTTTTAAGGATAAATTGAAGCACCAGAGGTTGGGTTGGATCAGGGATGATCTGTGGTCATGGTGCCACCTTGATTCCAGCCCAACAAGACCTCAGCTGTGGTTTTGTTGGTGCTTTCTAATGATAATGATGATTTTTTTGGTGGTTGAAGGAGAATTTGTGTTATTTTTATATATTTTTAAGGATAAATTGAAGCACCAGAGGTTGGGTTGGATCAGGGATGATCTGTGGTCGTGGTGCCACCTTGATTCCAGCCCAGCAAGACCTCAGGTGTGGTTTTCTCGGCACTTTCTAACAATAATGATGATTTCTTGGGTGGTTGAAGGAGAATTTGTGTTATTTTTATATATTTTTAAGGATAAATTGAAGCACCAGAGGTTGGGTTGGATCAGGGATGATCTGTGGTCGTGGTG
>NW_010325665.1:0-1479 GCF_000700745.2 Antrostomus carolinensis | reverse complement strand
GTGGTGGGACGATGCCACCTCAAAATTCCAGCCCAACGAGACCACAGGTGTGGTTTTGGTGGCACTTTCTAACAATAACACTGATTTATTGAGTGGTTGAAGGAGAATTTGTGTTATTTTTGTATTTTTAAGGATAAATTGAAGCACCAGAGGTCAGGGGTTGGATCAGGGATGATCTGTGGTCACGGTGGGACTGTGGCACCTCGAAATTCCAGCCCAACCACAGGTGTGGTTTTCTCAGCACTTTCTAATGATAAAGAAATGATCCAATTTGGGTTTTTTCCTACAGAAAATTAATGATAAAGGTTAAAAATTCTGGATCTTTCCACTTGCTGATTTTTCAAAGTCAACGCTCAGGTGGCCTTAAACCTTTTTCATCCCTTTTTCTGTCCTGCCCGAGGTTGTACCTCACATTATCATCACCAAAAATGTCCATTTTTGCCTCATTTCTCACCACAGCCTGGAACCGAATTTGTAAACTCTCAGAATCAACTGAAATGACTAAAACAGGGGAAAAAAAACCCAACTTCCTTCCCCTGCCTTTCTTAATCTCTATTATTTTCTGTGTTATCTTGTTGTTGGGTGGGGCTGGATTACTCAGGGCCAAGACGAGAGGGAATTGAAATGAACAAGAAAAAAAATCATCATCATCATCATTTTTGGGCTGGAAAAGCCGCTTTTCAGCGCTGTGCACTCCCAACCTTGAACTCCAGACTCTGATTCCCTCATAAAAATGTAAATCTTCCGGATCCTCTGGGATTTCCAGGCTTTTAACTTCCTGATTCTTTAATTTTTTTCCTCTCACTTGAAAAACTCTGGAGCAGAGGCCCCCGAACGCCTGGATTTAATTACCTGGATTGTTTTGTTATCGATAACGCAGCCAACGAACTTTGGATAGAGAAGAGGCGAGCGCCTGGATTTGATTTCCCAGGACGCGTTGACGTCGAGGATCTCCATCCTGCATCTCCTAACTCGCTTTTTTTTTAACCATTTTCCCTTTTTTTTGTGTGTTTTTTCCCTGTTTTTGGATTCTGTAGGTTATTTTTCTTCGCTGAGGTCTCAGAAAACAAGCGTCTCTTCGAGCTGGTGTGGGAAAGATCTTCCTCCTCGGCATCATGTCCACCAAAGTGCCGATCTACCTGAAGAGAGGAAGCAGGAAGGGGAAGAAGGAAAAACTCCGTGACATCCTCTCCTCCGACATGATCAGCCCACCCTTGGGGGACTTCAGGCACACGATCCACATCGGGAGCGGCGGGGAGAGCGACATGTTTGGGGACATCTCCTTCCTTCAAGGGAAATTTCACCTCCTCCCCAGGACCGAAAGCAGTTTGGATTCCGATCAGGACAGTCCCGAGGCGGCTCCGTTTGAGTTCTCCAGGACAGCCACCATCTCCGGCCGCCAACCAGCGTCCTCAGAAACTCCCTCCCCTCTCCTCAAAAACGCCATCTCCTTGCCCGTCATCGGGGGGCCACAAGCCT
>NW_010325664.1:0-11844 GCF_000700745.2 Antrostomus carolinensis | reverse complement strand
GCCAATGTCCAGGCAGGCGCTGGATCAGCGTTGGGCCCTTCCCACCCCGGGAGCGAGGGAGGTGGCCCAGGCAGGGCTATAAATTCCGTAGCCTGACGTTGACTCTCCTCCCGCCCTGCCCGTCCTCGGCTGTTTCTTCTGAGCTCTTGGTGAGTTTGCTTTTTTTTTTCCCTTTTTTTCCTCTAATCTCCACCCCCCCCTCACCCTATTGACCCTCCAGATGTTCTCCAGATGTTACTGCAGACCCATCCCACAATAGGATCCCTCTGTAGAGCTTTTCCCCTTGGGGCTGAGCGTGAGGTTGAGATCAGAGGTTGCATTTTCACTTCCAAGGGTTGGAAAAGTGTGTGTGACCCTTCCCTGCCCGGCTCGGGAAGGAGGGAGCTGCTGCCTCTCCCCATGTTCTCCCCTCCGGCATGGGGAGAACCTCCATGCTCCACACTTGGCACCGGTACCAGACGGCAACACCCAGCCCGGCTGCTGGTGGGAGGGTGAAATTAAGGAGGAAATGGTGATGGATCCTGGTGTGTGCCCAGGAGTGGGGGCACCAGAGCCACCTGCATGGTCCAGGGAATGTGTTGTGTGGGTCATAACATGGCCCACATGTTCTCTAGGGAGCCCCAAGGGATGCACCTGTCCTTCTCAGTCCCTGTGCCCATCCCTTGATTTGCACCTTGGTCCCCAGACAGTCCAGGGGGCTGGAGGAGACCATCAGCCCTCCAGCATGGGGTTATCTGAGGACACCAAGCTCTGCTCTCACTCATGTCTCCAGGTTCACTGGCATCCCCCATGGCGAGTCCCCTGGAGCAGGCGTTGGCCGTGATTGTCTCCACCTTCCACAAGCATTCGGGGAATGAGGGGGACAAGTACAAGCTGAACAAGACGGAGCTCAAGGAGATGCTCATGAAGGAGCTGCCCAGCTTCAGTGTAAGTATGGGGCAGGGGCTACCACGTCCCATGGGCAGTGCCAGGACCTGGGGATGTCACCCTTGATGTAAAACCCTTTTTTAACCCCCAATCTTACCCCTGGACAGAAACAAACCAGTGAGACCAGCTTACAGCAGCTCATGTCCCACCTGGACTGCAACAGCGACAACGAGGTGGATTTCCAAGAGTACGTGACCTTCTTGGCCTGCATGGCCATGATGTGCAACGACTTCTTCCAGGACTACCCCGACAAGATGCCACGTAGGAAGTGAGCACGGGGCACCAGCCCTGAGCTGCATCACCATCCCCATGACCCTCCCGTTGTCTTCTTGATGCTTTTTCAATAAAAGTTGCTTTAAACCAAGTCCTCCACGTGCTTTGCAAAAGGGGTTTCTTGCCATGGGGACATGGGGGTTGTCACATTGGAGAAGACCCCGTTTCCATTCCACCTGTACGTTGTAGGTACCAGATAACGAGCGAGAAGAAGAGCACTTCCAAGCTGGAGTTTGCTCTACCACAGTGTGGACACTGTGTTCCCTGAGGTCTCATAAAACCACCCATGGGGTTGATCCCCACCAGCCAGGTTAGCGTGAGTCAGTGACGGGCAGGGCAGGAGCTTCTACAGGGATGAGTAACTCCAACCACCAACGGATGAACCACTTGGGTTTTTACTTTTTAGCCAGAATTATGAAGCTCACATGGGGGTCAATAACTGTCCCTCAACCTGCTGCTCCATGGGGCAGGACCTGTTGCGTTGGGAAGTCACCCAGGAATCCTTGTCCTGTTCCTACCCCAAGTGAACCCTTGGGGAACAGGTTTTCTGTTGAGTTCCTGCTCAGGGTGGGGTTCTGGTGTGCAGAGGAGTGTCTTCCCCTGTCCACCCAGCCAGCCCCTCCCCCGCTAACATGGGAGGACTCAACCAGCAGCTATAAATAAGAGGAACTGTGCAGCCACATCCCTCCCTTCCCCATTCCACAGCCTGTCCTGCTCACATCTGAAAGTCTCCATTTCCTCCCTCTGATCCCTTTTTCCATCTGTGGTCAACATGAGCTCCAGATGTTCCATGTGTCCCTTACAGATACGGAAGCCAGATCTTCATCCATCAGCTTGGGGTTGCTCCTGGAGGTACCAGTGAGTGGAGATACCACAAAGACTTCACTTCATCCAGCCCCAGCTTTGCCCATCTCCCCAGGGTGCCCCAGGGAGGTGACCAGGAGCCACATTTGGGCTGCACCCCAAGAGTCACCCTGGAGCCAACGTCCCCAGCTGATGCAACACCCTGGAGCTGGCATGACAGCAGGGATGGAAGGTGTATCTGGGGGGCTGTGCTGAGCTGGGGCTGGAGGGGTTTTGACCCCTCGAGGGTTGCAGAGCATCTCCTGGGGTGGAGAAGGAGTGATACTCTGGGTGCTCCCCAAGGCTGGACCAGCTCCTGTCTCCTCGTTGACCTCTTCTCCATCCCTGTGCTGCCCACAGCTGTGGCATGGACAGGACCTGGACCATAACAAAGATGATGAAGTGAACTTCTAGGAGTACATCACCTTCCTGAGGACCTTGGCCATGGTCTACAGTGATGCTCTGAAGGAATGGAAAATAGAGAACTGGGTCAGCTGGTGGGTGAGGGACCCCAGGGACCTTTTAGGGTCTTTTTGTAAGAACCTTCACTGAAGTTTTTGATAAGTTCCTATTATAAAATTTTTCAGCTCCATTTTTGAACCTTAAATCAATGAAAAGCTTCCAGGTGGCTCCGTTTTCTCCCTTGCTGGGGGTGGGACTCAGCAAGGGGCTGGTTTGCCAGGAGACCAAAATGGAAGCTCATCTTCTTGTTCTCCCAAATAAAGGGTGTAGGGGTTCCACAAACCTCAACTTCTAAGATCCAACACTCACCTGAGCATCAATATCAAGATAAAAAAATAATGATCCATCCACACCTGAGAAGGTGGTTGCACCACAATGACATCCCAGAAGCAGGTGAAGGGGACACCCCTTACAAGCTCTTGGCCCTTTTTCTACCTGATTTGTGACCATCTGAAGCTGGTGTGATGCTCCTCACAAGCATCCCAACCTGCCAGCATCCTACCACCACCCTGCCACTGTGTCCTCGGGGTTGTACCAGCTCCATCCCATATGGTACCAACACTCCCAGCCTCAAGGCTGCACTTAGCCATGGAGAAGATACCAACACCCCATGGCAGCTCTTACACCAAAGCATGGGCTGCCACATGCCAGGAGCTCCTGGTGTGTGGGCACGTGGCATCCGTGGCTGGTTGGGCAGTAAATGTCAATATGAGGACCCACGGCGCACGCGTGTCTCCTCCCATCTCCCCACACATGGCACAGGCATGTCCCTTCTCACCTCCCCACGCGTGTCCCATCACGTCTCGCTGCCGTTGGACCCGTGTCCCTCTGATCAGCCCCGCTTGGCTCCCGTCTCATCACACAACCCGGCCCTTTGTTTCCCTCTTTTGCAATTGAGGCTTTTTCTGGCACTCGTTGCTCACGCTCCTGGATTAGGAAGCTGATGAGGAGATGTTTCATCATCATCATCATCATCTGTCCTTCTCATCTCCCAAAAGCCTTAACGGCTGGGAATGGGCTTTTTGCCAGACCCATCCCACCAAGCTTCTCAAGGAGTCACAGACCTCCTTGGGCACAGCTCACAGCTCCAGCATAGGGACATCCACGGGCTGCAGATGGGTCTTTGGTCCAGTGCACACCTCCTCCTCTCACTCTGGGGGTCCACCTTGGGTCTGGGGGTCTCCTTGCTCATCAAACAAGCACTCAAGGTCACACCTGCCCTCAGGCTTGGCTTTGTGCTCCAGCATGGAGTCCTCCATGTAGGGTATGTGTTCTGCCGTTGAACTTCCATGGGCTGTAGGAGACCTCATTGACCTTCTCCCACTGATCTGCTGTCTGAGGTTCTCTGTCCTCCCCTTCCTGCTCCTTCCTCATGGTGATGATTCTCTCCTCTTTGTTCAGGTGTCTTCTGTCATGTCTTTTGTTCAGGTCAGTGGCCTCTCCTCCAGGTTCTCTCCTCCCCTTTCTTTTCAAAGTTCTTCTCTCATCAATATTGATTCAAAGAGGCATTTTTTCTACTGCTGATTGACTCAGTCTGGACTGGAGGTGGGTACACCTTGTAGCCATGAGACCTTCAGGAAGTTTCTCACAGGGACCATCCACGTAGTTCCTTCCCCACACACAAACCCAAAACACTTGAGGAGGTGAAGGGCTTGGACATCCTGGAGCAGAGGCTCCTCACCAACCTCCCCAAATTGTCCTTCCCAAAAATACACAGGGTTTAGCAACCAGTTCCAGGCACTGGGAACGTCATGAGGTGTCCTACAAGTTGTAGCATCCCTCCCCCAATGCCGATGCCCTTGGTTATCGTCAGGCAGCAATTAGAGCTGCTGGGAAATGTCGCGGCCCAAGACTGGTTGGCAGGTTTCCGCCACCCTGACGTGCTCAGATTTGTAATGTCTTTCTCTAGTCCCTGGTTAAGAAATGATTCAGGAGGAACTCTACTCATGGTTTTGGAGAGGTGACTAAAGGGTGGGATACGTTGGTTATCTCCCAGCACCCGTACAACAATGTGTTGGGGGCAGACACCACATCTCCAGCCAAATTCAACATCATCAGGTTGATCAGTGATGAACCAAATGTCCCATTGGGGAAAAAAAACCCATCATCATCCCACTGGAGACCTTCAGCTTTTCCATAATCTGGAAAAAAAATTCCACTTCCATCATCTCCTCAAAGATCTCCAAACTCTACAGGAACATCCCAACTCTTGGGAAAGTTCCTACACTGTCACTGACCCACCATGTCCCTACAAATGTTTCTTTTGGTGGTTCCTTGTTTTGCTCTAACGAGTTTGGTGTGTCTCCTCCCTTGTTAACAAGTAGGAGCTGCCAGTTCCTGGAGCCAGGTAAGAAATTGCCTCCTGGGCGTGATGCAGAACCTTGCACAATTCCTGGGGTTATCACCCCGCAAAAAAATTTGAGGGTGTCACAAATCGTAGCTCAAAGAGAGTATAAAAGAGACCTCACCTTCACCACACCATCACTGCTCCTGCCTGCTCCTCTCCTCCCCGTGCATCACCGCCTGCAGAAGTCAACCTCAGAGTTGCTCATAGGTAAGTAGGTCTTTGCCATATGGTGGTTTCAGGCTTTGGGGTGCTGGAAGTGCCATCAGCATGAGCCCAACTGGGCAGCCAGAGCCTGGATGGGCTCCTGGAGGAGAAGGAAGGTCCTTCTCCTCTGATGGAGTTCAATATTTTGCTGTTTGTCTCTCCCTAGCAAAATGAAAACCGACCTGGAGCTCGCCTTGGAGTGCATCGTCAACGTCTACCACCAGTACGCCGTGAAGAACCCCATAGATGACTACCTGAGCAGGTCTGAGTTCTCAGAGCTGCTGCAGGAGACTGCCAAGCCCTTCCTCCACAACACTCTGCCGGTAAGAGCCAAACATCCCCCAGGTCTCCTTAACGCTGGTGAGACCTCGCAGGAGCCATGACCTCCTTGAGGCATCAGGGTGGCCAAGAGCCTCCCAAAAGGGAGGGGGGTTTTTTTTCTAAGGTTCTCTTAGAACTTTGCAATTCTTGCTGGGTGAGCCTTGTGTCATAGCTGCAGGCTGACTCTGAACCTCTCCTGTGCTTCATGGTGACTCTTTTTTCCACATTTGTCCTCCTGCAGCCTAACACATCCGTTGATAGCTACATCAACAAGCTCTTCAACAAAGCAGATGCCAACCATAATGGTCGCCTGAAGTTCACCGAGTTCCTGACCACACTGACTCTTGTAGTCATTGATGCCCACAACAGGTCTCATGAGCATCACGGGAGCCACGACCATCATCCAGGTGATGGTCATGGCCATGGCCACAGCCATGACCATGGCCAAGGTCACAGCCATGACCACGGCCATGGTCCCTGCAACTGAAGCTGTTCCCTGGGTGACTGTGTCCACAAGATTGTGCTCTCCCAGCAGCACCATCCCTTCCATTTGTCCTCAACCACAGACAAACCTGTAACCAAAGCTTTGTGTCATCTGCTTCTGCCCATGGCATTGAAATAAAGATTCTTTCTTCAAGCACCAAATGCATCTGTATTATGTGACCTCTTGTCTCCAGGGAGGATGCAACCTGCATCCAGCCCGTGGTGGTGGTGGTGGGGTTAAAATGCAGATTGAACTGGAGAAGCAATGGGAAAGAGAAGGTGGGATGAGGAGACCCTGCTCCCTGCAGAACAAGGAGCGAGGACAACAGTGTTGCTGGGTTCCAGTTGAGCCACATAGGATGTGTGGGCTTCCTGGCCTGAAGCATGTCAGACCCTGGATGCTCCCACCACCTTCCCAAGGTTCAGCACGTTCTTGGTACAGGGTGGTTGACCCCAACACCCTTCATCCCATTGGGTTCCCTGTACAGGGTGGTTGACCCCAGCACCTTCCACCCCATTGGGTTCCCTGTACAGGGTGGTTGACCCCAGCACCCTTCATTCCATCATGCTGGGGAGGTTCCTGGGTAGGGTCAGTCAGTGGCTGCACAAGAACATCCTCAGTGCTGGTTCTTCTGGTGCCTCTTTGCACCAGCTCCAGGATGTACCAAGGGTCCAACACAGCAGGGAGTTGCCAAGACCCAGCTCTGGAGGTGGAGGTGCAGCATCTTGGGGTGCACACAATGCTTTGGCAACCCACAAAGCAACCAACTCTTATCTTGCAAGCCCCAACACAACAATGAACAAGGCTGAGGAGCTCCAGAGAGCTGGTGTTAACTCCAAACAATAAAGTAAGATGTTTTTATTAGTGTGGGACAACAACCCCCCAGGTCACAGCACATTTAGAAACCACTGTGGGCTCCTCTGGAGGAGATACATGAGTGGAAAGGAGCTCCAGTGATTGTGCACTGAATGGGAAACCCTCAGGCTCAGGAGGCTCTGAAATTTCCAACGTCAAATGAAACCAGAAGCTTGTCCCACGTGAAACGGAAGCGTGGGGCTGTTGCCTGGTTATTTGCACTTGATGACCCAGGTGGCCACTCTCTGGCTCTACAATTTTGCCATTGATGAGCAGCTCTTGAAACCCAAGAACCAAACATTTATCTACTGTTCTACCAGGACAGCCAGGTGTCACTTAGACATGGTTCCTCTTGTAGGACTGAGCATCATGAGCTGCCTCCCCTACAAGTTTTGAGGAGCACCACTGGGAAAGACAGGAATTCTAGTGGAAGGTGTCCATGTTCATGGCAGAAAGGTTGGACTAGATGATCTTTAAGGTCCCTTCCAACCAAAACCATTCCACGAATTCAGAGTCCACTGATCTATCTGCACGTGGACTACACAAAAAAACCCAACCATTGCAAAGCCAGCTGGAGAATGAGGATGTCAGTTTGGATTGTCCACCATCTTTAATGAGTAGAGCAGGAAAAACAATTAAAAAATAAAAAGTAATAAAATGAGTCAGGGATCCCAGACGAAAACTCATGGAAGAGTTCTCGATACTGCCTCTGGGACACGTAAGAAGCATCCACCTCAAACAGGAATGGTTACCTGCTCCTACCCTCTTCCTGGAACCTATTGTCTTCTTTTTCAATCTTTACTTAATCTCTTAATTCTTCTGGTACCTGTTCTGCTCACGTAAGACAGGTGACACAGAGGTGACTCTTGCAAAACACTCCTTAGATAATGATCCAACCAAGAAAGACCCTGACCTTGGATTTTCTTCTGGTTTTAGACTCATTTTCCTTCACCAAGTTTCTAGAATCATAGAATGGTTTGGGTTGGAAAGGACCTTAAAGATCATCCAGTTCCAACCCTCCCCTGCCATCAGCAGGGACACCTTCCACTTCCAGGTTGCTCAAAGCCTCATCCAGCCTGGCCTTCAACACTTCCAGGGAGGGGGCATCTACAACTAGAAGAAGAGGGAGAAGTCTGTTACGAGTGATGTGAAAATAGAAAACAAGGGAAAAGACTCTGGAAAACACAATCTCAGAATGACCTGGATTGGAAGAGCCCTTGAAGATCATCGAGTCCAACCATCAACCCACCACTGATCAGTCCCCGACTAACCCATGTCCCTCAGCACTGTGTCTACACGACTCTTCAATCCCTCCAGGGATGGGGACTCCACCACTGCCCTGGGCAACCCCTTCCAATGCCTCAGAACCCTTTCAGCAAAGCAATTTATTTAGATTTCAAGCAATTAGTGTTGTAGAAAACAGAGAGAACATTAAAAACAACCCAGGGACAACATTATCCACGTCTCCTCCGAGTCCATCTTCTCAACCATCACGAGAACGCATGAAATTTTCAGCACGTTGCAAAACTCGTAAAGTTTTGACAAGTTCTGCCGGATTTGTCTTGACAAACCAAGATGGATTTGTCCTTCATGCTCACATCGAGGCGTGACCCTTCATCCAGTCTTCTCCCCCCTCTCATTTTTCATCCAGCAACTCAACCCTGTCAGAGGTGATGGTGGGGTGGAAACACAACATTTCCAAAGCTTGGTGGGTGCAACCAGGAACTATGTGCTGAGGTATGAGACAGGGAGGGGTTCCAGAAATTCCCATCTTAACAATTTCCACGTACAGTAAATGAGTTCAAGCTGTTGCTTGCAGCAGGTGTGTCACCATCTCTGATGAAAGATGACCTCAGACTTGTATAAAAGGGCTGTCCAGGCTCTTGGATCACCACAACAGACCCATCCTCCCTCTACAAACTCTTCTTGGAGACGAAGGTAAGTAACACTGCAATGGTTCTGGTGGGAAATAAGATGAGGGAGAAGAAATTTTGAACTTGGGAGAAGCTTCATGCCATGCCTGTTCTACCTCAGGGTGATGCTTTCTACTTGGGCCATGGTAGGAGACTGGTTTTGGCTACAAGCAGGTAAATTAAGGGCATTTCTGTGCCATCTTTAGTGGAGGTGTGATGGTTTCTGCAGGCAAGGAGACCTTCAGGGTTGTCACTTGCATGGTGGCACCCACTGGAGAGCAGAATCTCTGTGCTCGGTGACTGAAAAGGGTTTGTAGACCAAAGAGGAGAGGGAGATTCACAGAGAGAGGAGGAGGAGGAGGTGCAGAGGAGCCCATACCTCAACTGTGCTCCCTACCTTAAGTCATCCTTGCTGTCATAATCATGGTACAGATCCATGACAACAGCTTGGTGACTTTGTCTCATTTGCCTGACAAATTCCTCCAGATCAGAAGAACGAGGTGCTTCTTGGGCAAAGCTAAAACTTGAGTTGATTGGGTGATGTTATAAAACAAGGATATTCCTAAGACCATCCAGCACCGAGGAGATGCCAACTGGGGGCACACTGGGTGCTGCTGCCTTGCTCAGCCGCAACAAGATGAGGCTCCTGGTGCCTGATTTTTGATGCATCTCATGGCTTTATGGTCTCTCCACACAGTTTCTGCAGGTCCTTCAAAAGCTCAGCCATGTCTGCAAGCACCCACACCACCAGCACCCTTTCTGGTACTCGACAGTTCCCCGGCAACTGCACGATGGAGATGGCTCTGAAAACCATTGTGGATGTCTACCACCGTTACAGCATCCGGGAGGGTCATGTTGACCTCCTCAGCTCCAACGACTTCAAGACACTGTTGACAGAGCAGGCACCAGACTTCCTGCAAGTTTGCGTGAGTGCCACAGGAGCTGTGCTCCTGGGTGGATATTCTCTTCATGAGGGGTTGAGTGGGATGATGAAGCTGAGGTTGCCTCAAAGGATGCTCCTGGAGGAATGGGGTACAGTTCCCATCAAGGGCTGTGGTCCATAGAGTGGGTTTCTGTGATCAGACCTAGCTTGTCCATGTCCTGTAGGACCGTCCACACTCATCCCTCCTCCCACTGCAGGGGTATAGTGCAACCAGAAGGGTTTGAGACAAGACCTTGTCCATCTGAAAGAGGGGGCGGTTTAGGTTAGACATTAGGAAGAAATTCTTTGGTGTGAGGGTGACGAGCCAGTGTCCCAGGTTGCCCAGAGAAGCTGTGGCTGCTCCTCCCTGGAAGTGTTGAAGGCCAGGTTAGATGAGGCTCTGAGCAACCTGGTCTAGTGGAAGGTGTCCCTGCTGATGGCAGGGGGGTTGGGACTGGATGATCTTGAAGGTCCCTTCCAACCCCAAACCAGTCTGGGATTCTATGATCTGGGGTTTAATTAGGGGCTGATGCCAATGCAGAAGAAGGTCACAATGATCCTCAAGCTTCCCAGGGCATGCAAGAAGAAAGTTGGTTTGGTTTCCACCAGTGGATGTGCAGCCCAGGCAAGGGACATACTAACACATGTCCTGTCCTCCAATTTCAGAACAGGAACCGTCCCGACTACTTGAGGAAGCTCTTCCAAGAGACAGACTTAAATAAGGACAAACAACTGACCTTCGAGGAGTTCTCCATCGTCTTGGCCAAGCTGACCGATGACGCCCATCGCATCAGCCATGGGGATGACCGTTGTACACCAGACAAGGATTGAGTCTCAATGCACAACCCTTGAAAACCCAAAAATAATCAGAAGAGGATTAATTGCTTTTAGGAATTGGGCTCTGGCTGCTTTCTCTCTGCTTGGATCACTCGTGCTTGTGAGACAATAAAACATCACTTGAAGTTCACCAAGTTCTATCTCAGAGCTTCCTTTTACCTCCATCTCATGGTTTTGGGTGGGTGGGCACCAGCTGCAAACACATGGTCCTGCTGGAGTTGTGGGATAAACCCTAAAAAAACCCAAACCCTCATATTGTTGTGGTTTTAACACAGCTGGCAGCCAAACACCAGGCAGCCGCTCGCTCACCCTCCCCAGCCTGGGAAAATGGGTGCTGCTTGATGATGAAGGGAGTGGAACATCTCCCTTCTGAGGAAAGGCTGAGGGAGCTGGGGCTCTTTAGCTTGGAGAAGAGGAGACTGAGGGGTGACCTCATTAATGTTTATCAATATGTAAAGGGTGAATGTCAGGAGGATGGAGCCAGGCTCTTCTCAGTGATGCCCAATGGTAGGACAAAGGGCAATGGGTGTGAGCTGGAACACAGGAGGTTTCATGTAAACATGAGGAGAAACTTTTTCACTGTGAGAGTGACAGGACACTGGGACAGGCTGTCCAGAGAGGTTGTGGAGTCTCCATCTCTGGAGATCCAAACCCACCTGGACACTTTCCTGTGTGACCTACTGTAAGTGATCCTGCTCTGGCAGGGGGGTTGGACTAGATGATCTCTTAAGGTTCCTTCCAACCCCACCACTCTGGGATTCTGTGCTTGCCCAGCAGCTGAGTTTGTAGCTGTTTGAGATGGAGAAGCTCAAGCTTGAGTGAAGGGACTGGGAAATCCCTTCCCCTGCAGCTCCAGGGTGGAAAACCTTGGGCTACTCCAGCTCCCATGGTGGTTGCTCATGCCAGGTTGCAACTGAAGCATCTCTAGCTTGATGATGCTCAAAGGTGCTCAGGAGCCAGGGTTCAGAGTCCATCCCTTGGTTTCCTCAAGCTAAAACCACATCTAGCAACCAGAACGTTATGTCCTGTCCTGATTCTGGCCTAAAACCTCCAGTGAAACACAACAAACCACACAGTGACCAACCCTCTCGTGTCCTCTTCCCACATCAACCAACCTCTTGCCCGTAAAGCATCTATTTTGAAAGAGTTTTGCAATGATGATCAAGCATGGGGTGCCTCACCAGAACTCAGGTCCTCAGGGCACGACCAAACCCAGTCACCTCCAACCAGATCTTTCTCTTGCCGTGGTTGTTGGGTTGCTCACGTGTTGCCTGATGCCCACGTCCTTCTCCTTCCCCTCTGCAGCTCCGGCAAGAGGATGTTTGCTCAACACCTTGGGGTCAGGATTGCTGCTTTGATGTGACTTACAGGCACAGCTGGACAGGGAAGGTCCTTCAGAGAATAGTTTGGTTGGAAAAAACCATGAGGATCATCTAGTCCAACCATAAACCCAGCA
>NW_010325663.1:0-482 GCF_000700745.2 Antrostomus carolinensis | reverse complement strand
TGGGTACTGAGGAGAGAACTGTGTTGGTGGGCACTTAGGCCACATCTGTTGGGTACTGAGGAGAGAACTGTGTTGGTGGGCACTTAGGCCACATCTGTCTGTACTGACTTGTTTCAATACTTCAAAAGAGTCTCTGTTGTCTAATGGTCATGTCACAAATGAGGAAATGAAATGACAGTGTTGATGGAAACTCAAACAGAACCTGTGCCAGTAGGGAGGATATTTTGCTTTGGAGGTGAGTTTGCTGGAAAATTACTGCCCGCGTGCAGTGACTGTGGGCCTGGGGCAGTGCAGGAGCAGTATAAAAGCGAGCTGTTCTCCTCACTCTCTCATCCACTCCACTTGCCTCCATCTCCTTGGGATCCAGGTGAGTTTAGAGCACTTTCTTGTCTTACTCCACCTCTTCCTTGTCCTCTTCTGCCACGTCCTCTTCTGCCACATCCTCTGGGATTTTTCAGTATATACCCATCTCTTTTTCCTCT